>NC_092775.1:42004299-42304455 GCF_047496795.1 Chiloscyllium punctatum | reverse complement strand
GATCAGGTTCTTGGCAATGTCAGCAGTCATGACCACACTTTAGTGCTTTAGCATAGTCCTCAGAGTGGGACATGGAGGACTCGAACAATAAGGGCAATAGAATGACTCTGCATGGATCTTTGATATAGGGGACCTGCTTCTAATATGTGCAAAGCAGCCCGGAATATAATAACATGTTGGTGAATACTTACAGTTCAAAGGGAGACAGATGTTGTACAGGTCAGGTAGACTTGCCTTAGCAAATAACTACATTACATCCAAGGATGTGCAGGCTAGATGGGTTAGCCATGGTAGCTATGGAGTTACAGGGACAGGGTTGGAAGCTGGGTCTGGGTGGGAAGCTTTCCGAAGGATTGGTATAATTCAATGAGTCACACTGCCCTTTTCCACACTGTACAATGTTTTGATTCTTAAATCAGCTTCATGCCCCATTTATACAATTTCCCCTTGAAGGGCCTTATGTCGCCCATAAGTGGAGCACATGTGCTGGTACAGAAGAATAACTGTCTACTCTGTCCATTCCAGATGTGGTTGCATCTAGTCATAGAGATGTACAGCAAGGAACAGACTCTTCAGTTCAACATGTACACGCTAACCAGATATCTTAAATTAATCCAGTCCTATTTGCCAGCACTTGGCCCATATTCCTTTAAACCCTTCCTAATCAAACACCCATGCAGAGGCCTGTTAAATGTTGTAATCGTACCAGCCTCCACCACCTCCTCTGGCAGCTCATTTCATACATGCACCATCAATTCTTGATCTTGCAAGGAATTAAGGGCTACGGAGAGAGTACAGATAAGTGGAGCTGAAATGCCCACCAGCCAAGATTAAATGGTAGAGTGGACTCAATGGGCCAAATGGCCTTACTTCCACTCCTATGTCTTATGGTCTTATCCTCTGCGTGAAGAAGTTGCTCCTTAGGTCCCTTTTAAATCTTTTCCCTCTCACCCTAAACTCATGCCCTCTAGTACTGGACTCCCCTCCCCCCACCCCCAACCCAGGGAAAAGACCTTGTCTATTTACCCTATCCATGCCCCTCATGATTTTATAAACCTCTATAAAAAGGTCGCTCCTCAGCGTCCAACACCCCAGGGAAAATAGCCCCAGCATATTCAGCCTCTCGCTATAACTCAAAACTCTCAAATCCTGGCAACATCCTTGTAAATCTTTTCTGAACCCTTTCAATCTTCACCACATCCTTCTGCTAGGAGGGAGACCAGAATTGCACACAATATTCCAAACGTGGTCTAACCAATGTCCTGTACAGCCACAGCATGACCTCCTATGGTTAATGTTCTAGCCAATAAAGGAAGGCGTACTAAATGCCTTCTTCACTCTCCACTTTCAAGGAACTATGAATCTGTAGATTAGATAAGATTAGATTCCCTCCAGTATGGAAACAGTTCCTTCAGCCCAAGAAGTCCTCACCGACCCTCCAAAGAGTAACCCACCCAGACCCAATCCCCTACCCTATATTTACCCCTGACTAATGCACCTAACACTATGGATAATTTGTCATTGCCAATTCACCTGACCTACATATCTTTGGATTGTGGGAGGAAACCGAAGCAAACCCACGCAGACACAGGGAGAATGTGCAAGCTCCACACAGACAGTCACCTGAGGCTGGAATTGAACCCGGGTCCCTGGCACTTTGAGGCAGCAGTGCCAACCACTGAGTCACTGTGCGGCCCTCCAAGGTCTCTTTGTTCAGCAACACTCCCCAGGACCCTACCATTAAGTGTATAAGTCCTGCCTGATTGGTCTTACCAAAATGCAACATCTCACATTTATCTAAATTAAACTCCATTTGCCACTTCTTGGCACAGCGGCCCATCTGATCAAGATCCCAGTGTACCCAAAGGTAACCTTCATCACTATCCACTGCACCTCCAATTTTGGTGCCATCTGCAAATTTACTGACTATACCTCTAATGTTCACATTCAAATCATTTATATAAGTGACGAAAAGCACTGAGCCTAGTGGCACGTCACTGGTCACAGGTCTCCAGTCTGAAAAGCAACCCTCCACCACCACCCTCTCTATCTTCTACCTTCGAGCCAGATCTGTATCCAAGTGGCACCATCTCCTGGAGTTCCATACATAGGCTGCCTTGCTGATCTTTGAGGGGTCCTAGTCCCTCGCTAGTTACACTTTTGTCCTCAATGTACTTATAAAATCCCTTTGGAGTGAAATACAAGTGTTCCCTGTATTCCATGTGATCTAACTTGCTAACCAGTCTATCATGAGGAACCTTGTTGAACACCTTACTGAAGTCCACATAGATCACATCCACTGCTCTGCCCTTATCAATCCTCTTGGTTACTTTTTCAAAAAACTCAATCAAGTTTGTGAGACATGACTTCACATGCACAAAACCAAAATGACTATCCCTAATCAGTCCTTGCCTATCCAAATACATGTAACTCCTGTCCCTCAGGAATCCCTCCAACAACTTGTCCACCACTGATGTCAGGCTCACCGGTCTATAGTTCCCTGGCTTTTCTTTAGCACCGATCTTAAAAGGTTGCACCATGTTAGTCAACCTCCAGTCTTCCGACACCTCACCTGTGACAACTGATGATGTAAATATTCCATCAAGGGACCCAGCAATCACCCAACAATCACTGTGCCTAGCTTCCCACAGAGTTCTAGGGTACACCTAATCAAGCCCTGGGGATTTATCCACTTCTATGCATTTTAAGACATTCAGCACCTCCTCTGTAATATGGGCATTTTTCAAGATGCGGTTATTCATTTCCCCACATTCTTTCATCTTCTATATCCTTCTCCACAGTAAACACAGATGCAAAATACTTGTTTAGAATCTCCCCCGTCTCTTGCAATTCCACACATAGGCTGCCTTGCTGATCTTTGAGGGGTCCTAGTCTCTCCCTAGTTACACTTTTGTCCTCAATGTATTTATAAAATCCCTTTGAAATGCCCTTAACCTATTTACCAAAGCTATCTCATGTTCCCTTTTTGCCCTCCTGTTTTCCCTCTTAGGTATACTTCTACTGCCTTTATACTCTAAGGATTCACTCGATCTCTGCTGTCTATACCTGACATATGCTTCCTTCTTTTTCTTAACCAAAATCACAATTTCTTTAGTCATTCAGCATTCCTACCAGCCTTTCCTTTCACCCGAAGAGGAACATACTGTCTCTTAACTCTCATTATCTCATTTTTGAAGGCTTCTCATTTTCCAGCCATCCCTTTATCTGAGAACATCCACCCCGATCAATTTTTGAAAGTTCTTACCTACTTTCTCCATTGCAATTTCCATTGCACATTTACAATTCACAAGAAGGAGGAGGGCAATTCAGGATTTGCTTGTCAATGCAGGTTGCATGCTCAGCCTGGTAATCAAGCAGTCTCACCAGACTTCAATGTTCCCTTGTTAATTTCACTTAGGCTTTCATCTCCCAATATTACCCCTTGAATTTCAGTCTTGCATCTTAGCCATGTCAACCAACATGCTGCACTGTCCCGCTGAAGCCAGGGTGGTTGTGACAGTTGATGAACAACCCACTCCCTCAGTAACTGATGCACTATTGTCTTACATCCCTTGTCTCAATTTAACAATCACTGCACCTCCAGCCCTCTGAAGAGCAACCCACACAGACCCATTCCCTTACATTTACCCCTAACTAATGCATCCAACACTACAGGCAGAGTTATTGAATGGCAATGTATTATGGCGTCTTCTAAGACTGTTTCATTACGACGTTTCGGGCAAAAGTCCTTCATCAGGAACTCTGATGAAGCCCCAATCAAGGGCTTTTGCCCGAAACGTCAATTTTCCTGCTCCTCGGGTGCTGCCTGACCTGCTGTGCTTTTCCAGCACCACTCTAATCTAGACTCTGGTTTCCAGCATCTGCAGTCTTCACTTTTGCCTATGCCTTGCAGGCAGATAATTTTGATGTATGAGTTATATTTAGGCATAATCTGAAAATCCAGTTTATTGATGAGTTTTCATTTTGTAGTCAGCTAGTTGTTTGTTACATCTGCACTTACTTTCTATTGGTAAGGGTACAGGTGCTTCCAGTTATTAGATCAAAAAAAAATTACCTTGACAGGGAATCTGACTTTTGAGTCACTCTAGTCAACTAAATTGAATAATCTATACCGTAAAATTTAAACTAAAATAGTCCATTTCACTTCAAATTATTTATAGAAAGTAGAAGTGAAAGCAAAAATGGGGTGGATAAAGAATATGGTAGAGAGAGCAAAAAAAAAGGAAATGTCAGTATTTTCTGCTCAACTTTATTGTCACATTGCAATCGGAAATTGTGCTTCACTTCTAACTCTTTATTACCTTGTTGCATGCACATAAAAACATTCACCAGTTGACATCAGCCAATATCATGAGTAGCTCACTCGTATCTAAAACTTTAATCAAAGGGTTAAAGTCATACAAATCTGAGAAAAGATGCTGCAATGAGAAGGTTTTTGGAAGGTCACAACAGTTGCCCAAGTTATTTTTATCAAATCCATTTACGTCTTGTATCTGTTTGTTTTATTTCACTACCTTTCAATGTTTCGACTTCAAGAAATAATTACTTTAAATATTGGACACTGTCCTTCTGAGTTTATACCAGTATTGCTGAAATATTGGAATTCCTTTGTATAAAGATTAGGCAACATACATTTTTCTCAGTCTTGAAAAAGCACATCTAGACGGAACCATGAGCAATTTTAATTACTGTTCAAATTTAATAGATTTTAACCAGTGCAACCAAGCAACAATTACAATTTTGGACTGCATAAGTTTTGTAAGTTTGAAATAAACTATAAACCAGCCATTACAGATTTAAATAGATATCCTCTGACTTTTAAACAAGCTCACTTTCATATTTCTTATTTTCTAAAATGGTCCAATGAAACGTCTTCCAAGCTACACTCAAAGATATTTAATGAAGGGCAGAGTATGCTGTTAAGTCTTTTATGGTTCAGTGATGGCGCCCCTGACCTCTGGGCCAAAAGATGCAGGTTCAAGACCACTCACCCGAGATATGTTGCAACATATCTGAGTTCTTGTGGTACAGTGGTAGTAACCTTACCCCTAGGCCAGGAATCCCAAGTTCAGGACCCCACTGCTACAGAGGTGTCTCAAACTAATATCTACGCCTGTCAATATTTTCAAGTGTACTCCTACTCTAAGTTTTATCTCTTAGTATTTATCTCTTTTGAACTTAACTGGAATTCATCACCATTTATAGATCCATCTGGAGGATTGTATCTCCTTCAATTCTACCTAGTTAGACCATTGCTCATTACTGTGTGCAGTTCTGGTCACCATACTATAGGAAGAATGAGACTGCCATAGCGAGGGTGCAGAACAGCTTCACCAGGATGATGCCTAGGCAAGAGCAGTTCAGCTATGCAGAGTCTAGGCAGAGTGGGATTATTTTCCTTAGAGCAGAGAGGGTTAAGGGCTGGATCTGACTGAGGTGTACAAAGTTCTCAGGAGTACAAATCAGGATAAATGTTTACCTTTAGTAGAGGGGTTAATAACCAGGGGTATGGTTTTATTGTAATGTTAAAAGATTAAATGGGAATTTCTCTCTGAACATTAATGTAATATACTGCAAAGCTGAACATTCTGGAAGTGGGTGGGGATGACATTCACGCAAGAGTAGGAATTACTCACATCCCAATTACAGTCATTTGCTACTATTCCCCTACTATCAACAAATTAAACTATCAATCTCTTTCGACCTCATTCTACCACTGTACCTGGGGTAACATGTGACTGGGGGTTGTCTTGAATTGCATGTGACTATGGGGGATTGGCCAGAGTATCTGTCAGTATAGCTAAATGACTTGTATAAAAGGAGATGTGTTTTCGTTGTTCAGGGCCTCACTTTGACTTAACTTTGCATGCCTGCGAAGAGGGTCAAAAAGGGGGTCACCTAGCTTGTACAAGCTTTATTAAACTTTAACCGTTTGCAGAAGTTGGTGTGTGCGAGTTGCATCTCGTGTGAAACTTAAGGAAAAGAACCTAACATTATAGTAAGGGGTAGAAAGTTTAAGTGGATTTGAGCAAATTGCTCCCCCCCTCCTCCAGGAGGATGGTAGAAGCAGGAGCCCTCAAGATACTTAAGAGCAATTTAGATGAGCATTTAAAACACCACTGCGTAGAGGGTTGTGGGCAAACTGCTGGAAAATAGAATTAGAACAGATGAATGTTCTATTACAGGAAGTAATACAGTGCTGGACTGAGGCAGCAGAAGAACTTCTGCAGGACTGCTTGGAATCAGTGGACTGTGCTACATTTGGGAATTCAGCAGCCAACCTAAATAAGTATACCACTACTGTTACAGACTTCATTAGCAAGTGTGTAGAAGACTGCCTGCCAAAGAAGTTAACCTGAAATGTTCCCCAACTGGGAACCTTGGATGAACCGGCAGATTGACTGCCCACAGAAGTCCAGGTGTGAAACGTTCAAGTCACACGAGCCTGACCCTTACAGGAAATTCATGTATGACCACCATAAGGCTATTAGAGACACTAAAATACCAGACGAAGCTAGAGATCCAAACTTACCACATGGACACCCATCATTTGTGGCAAGGCTTACACAATATATCAAGCTACATAATGAAGCAGAATGGAATAATGGACAGAAATACTCTTTGATGCTCTCAAAGCATTCTATGCTTATTTGGAACAATTGGTTAGTGAGACCACATTAGTTGCCCAGTCAAATGCACCTGTCTCCTTGAGAATGTATTTCGGGTATGAGCAGAGAAAGAGTTAAGTTTAATGAAACAAGAGGTTCGGCTGAACATGACCCAGATCAGTTAAAAGCTTGCAGTTAACAATGGGGTGCTGGAGACATGGGTAATGGGTTAACAAGGTGGAAAAGCATTCAATATGTAGAGCCATTTAACAAATCGGAAGGATTTAGTATGTAGGGTCAGTTTAACAAGGTGAAAGTATTCATTACATGAAGCCAGTCAAGGTTAAGAGCATTCAATGTGTAACACCAGATGACTTAATGTTTGCTATTGACACTCGATTGTAACGGTCACCCAATCAATATGCTCCTCCCTGTAAAATTATTATATAATTCATTTGTTCATGTTGTTCAAGAGAGAAGACAGAAAACTCATGTCCCTGCGCACATGGACGATCGTTCTCTCTCCCTCCAGGCCTGGAATAAAGATGAAGGAAGTAAAACTATACTATGTCTCTGATTATTTTGTTTCGACTGAGGGGGAGAAATGGGATGACAATATAGAGGAACCTCGATTATCCGAACGAGCTGGGCAGGCACTATTGTGTCCAGATAATTGATGATTCGGTTAATTGATTCAATGCCTCTCCTCTGGGGCTTGGAGTTTTCTGAAGCTTCCTTTTTCCTCACTCCCTCTCTGTGTCTCACTGTCTGTGTGATAGGTTATCACTCTGACCTTTATCCTCAAACACAGTGGGGCGGCACGGTGGCACAGTGGTTAGCACTGCTGCCTCACAGCGCTGGAGACCCGGGTTCAATTCCCGCCTCAGGCGACTGACTGTGTGGAGTTTGCACGTTCTCCCCGTGTCTGCGTGGGTTTCCTCCGGGTGCTCCGGTTTCCTCCCACAGTCCAAAGATGTGCAGGTCAGGTGAATTGGCCATGCTAAATTGCCCGTAGTGTTAGGTAAGGGGCAGATGTAGATGTAGGGGTATGGGTGGGTTTCGCTTCGGCGGGGCGGTGTGGACTTGTTGGGCCGAAGGGTCTGTTTCCACACTGTAAGTAATCTAATCTAATCTAATCAATGGGTTTTGTGGGCTATGTAATGGGGCAGATTTTGTTTTTACATTAAAATTGTACAACATTATGTCCTTTTTAAAACTATCAAACATGTAACCTTAAAACCAATTGATTCAATGCCTTGAGCCCCTGATTTGTTTGAAATTCTACAATATCTGTTTTAAAAAAAAGTTGGGTCAGTGGTCATGCTTTAGATAGATGAGAGTATTGTATTAAAATATCTTTGCTGTATTTTAATGCAGATTACTCACAAAAAGAGTGCACTTTGAGTTTGATGTTTTGTTAAGATTTGAGAGAATATTAAAACTTGAGGCTGAGCTGTTTCAATTCTGTTAATTATTGTTAAGACTTCATTGGCCCTCTTCTTATTGCAAATTCAAAGAATGTTGATCTCTACCAAAGTTGCCACTGTAATTCAGACTGTTTTATTTGGGAAGTTTCATTTGGAGAACAAAATTTTAAAATATTCAGCATTTGTTTCCCTTGAACATTTGATATATAAATCTGAACTGAAACTGCCTCTTCAATAGCTAAAGCACAGGAAACATTTTGTTGTTTTCTTGCCATTTCAGACTTTTGAAATACTTTTCCTGACAGCTTTCACATTATCCAAGTATCAACTTGTCAAAGGAAAATAATTTTTGAATAACCTGAATGAGGTACCCGAGAGTTTGATTTTAGGACCACTGATTGTTGTTTATAATTGACTGAATTGTTTAGGCAGTAAAATTTAAAAGCTTACAGATTGTATAAAACTTAATAATGTCACAGTGAACAGAGTAATAGACTTGAAGAATTCAAAGAATGTTGAAATAGGCAGACGCAATTTAGTGCGGTTAAATATGTGACTGTCTTCATACTGATAACCGCCTTGGCAAGGAAGGAACTTGAGAGGAAATGCAAAGATACTTTCATCAGCTAACATAGTCTCTCGAATTTCTCCATTCACATGTAAAGGATGTCTTAGGACTACTGCCCACCCCTTCACAGCCTGATCCAATGGATTCAATCAGCTCCCCAATCATGAGCACAAAAAGTGAAGAAACTAACAACAACAACAACAACAAAGAGAAGGTCGGTGTGCTTTTTGTCAGTGGCCTTCTTATGAACATTAAACCACGTTCACTGATCAAGCGGTCATCACATCATAACGGCCAGTTGGCTTTCTTATATTTAATTGCAGAGCATGCTGCATTCACTTAGCCTGTTGCTATACCTGCAGATGCAATGCATACTCAGATGCACTGGTATCCTCCATTTGAAGCATCTCCAAAAGTCTAGTCAGCTTGGTTAAGTATTTAACAGCCCTTATCCAATTCAGATTTCTCAAAGGAGTGGTGCACAAGGACAGCCTGAGTTTTGTTTTCAGGTTGGACTTTACTGAAGGAGATTTTGGAGAACTGGCTTGTTTCCACTTGACTTGGAGGCGATGGAGTGCTCCCTAAGGACTGTGGATTTAAGAACTTTACTTGTGATTTTTTTCCCCACATGGGAGGATTCTTCAAACTCTCTTTCCTGTAACAGACTAGTTATTTTTGTTAGGCAAAAGTGAGGACTTCAGATGCTGAGTTTAGAGCAGAGTGCTGCTGGAAAAGCACAGCAGGTCAGGCAGCATCCGAGGAGCAGGAAAATCGACGTTTTGGGCAAAAGCCCTTCATCAGGAACCCTGATGAAGCCCTGATGAAGGGCTTTTGCCCGACACGTCGATTTTCCTGCTCCTTGGATGCTGCCTGACCTGCTGTGCTTTTCCAGCACCACTCTAATACAAACACCACCACAGTTAGGCAGTAGTGTGGGGGTTTTATTTTTTAAAAAGTGAAAAAAAGAAAAGAAAGAAAAAAGAAATAAAAAGAAAAAAATAGAAACTGTTGTTCAAGAGAGAAGATTGAGAACTCATGTCCCAGCATACGTGGGCGATTATTCTCTCTCCCTCCAAGATGAAGGAGGCAAAACTGTGTCTCTAAGTGCTTTGCTTCGACTGAGGGGGGGAAACAGGACACCATTCTTAGTCTTCACTGCAGACGTCAGATCGACCTTTTTGACAGTGAACTCACAGAAAATAACTGGCCCAGGTGCAGTCTCTGGCCCTGCACTCAGATCCTACACGTGTCAGCTGGCAGAGTATTCACTGACATCCTCAACCTCTCCTTACTATGATCTGAAGTCCCTACCTGCTTCAACAAGATCATCATCCTGATGCCAAAGAAAACTCACACAGCATGCCTCAGTGACTATCGCTCGGCGCCTCTGACCTCCATAATTATGAAGTGCTTCAAGAAGTGTAATGGAAAAATTAACATTTATTGCGAAATCTGTAAATGAATACCTTGCAAAGCCTTGCAGACAGACAGAAAAGCAAAGTCAGGGAAAAATGTAAAGTTAAACCAGACTCTCAGTAGTCTCACAAGGACAGTAAACTATCATATCAACAGTCAAGGAATGAGAAAAAACAATTCCATATGTGGAAAGGAGCTTGAATGTTCCAAGCTCTTGGTCTTAAGTGTGATAAGGATAAGCAAAGTTTAGTATAAACGGAATATGTGAAGGTTATTCAGGCACCCCTTACATGAGGCGTTTTGCCTAATGTATTGAGTTGACCCTGCAGACTCCAAAATAAACTTTCTTTGCTCTTGCTAGCATTTGAGTCCAGTTGATTTAATTTCCACGACAGTAAACTCGGGGGCTTGCCCAGGATCCCATGACTGGGGAAGGTTCTGAAGATTCCCAGGAGGTGTTGGCGCCAGCGCTTTGAAGGACTTTCACTTCATCTCGAGTGCTGAATTGGCCCCTTTGCATGAGAGGACTGGAAATCTGTGGATCACCCCAGCGCCAGGGTCTGAACCAAATGGGGTCGGGGTAAGAGTCATAGCTTACGTAATCCTACAGAGACTCGTTTTAATAGAATAAATAAATCAGGAAGAGTCTAGTGAACTCTCACGCGGTATTCAAGTAAAACTCAAGGGAAGAGATTGCTGTCTCTAGAGTGCTTAAGAGACAGCAAGTTTAAGGAGTGGTTTTAGAATTGGAGCCACCAATGGCTGAGTTGGAATCGCCAAAGACGTACCGGGTACATGGTTTCTTGGTTTATGAAAATCAAGGCATTGAGACAGATGCCTCCAGTGTGAGAGGGGACCTCCGGAGGTAAAAGCAAAGTCAAAGTCAAAGGGTAACAGTACAGAGAGAGAGCGCTGAACACTTTTCCAGTAACGGTGAAAATAGGCTCCAACAAGAGCAAACAAAAAGAGGGTTCACACAGGACTTAGCATGTATCGTATTGTATTTTTGGATGGCCATTCCAAGTAATTACAGCCCAGAGTCTGTAAAACAGTTAGAATTGTGGATCAAGGAATGTGGTTTTCCTGAGGGAGGAAGTTTTAGTAAAAGGCAGTTGGAAATACAGAGGTCACGGTTGGAGGAGAGACAGAGAGGAGAAACGGAAGGGAAAGATAGAATCTGTGAATTGGAGTGCTTATAACATGTGGAAAGCTGAGGCTGATATCAGGGAAAGGAAACCTCAAATAAAAGATAGATCAAGTACACATACAAACACCAGCGCACATGCCAACACGCGCGGAAAACAAACTAATGAAGCTGTACAGTGTCTTAAGTCTGTTTCAGATCCTGACCTTGATGACTGCCCTCCGAGACCTACAGTCCCCCTATGAAGGTTCCAAGTCAGCGGCCGCCACCTCCGAGTTTGCTGGGATCACCGGTAGCACTTCGTACTCACAACCAATTGAAGCAAGCAGCCCAAAAGAAGGACGGCCACTCCAAGATGGAAGGGTATCCAGGGCCTGTTCACGATCACACCATGACGGACGGCGGGAGTACTGCGTACGATCGCCTAACTAGGTGGTTTTGCAAGCACCAGTGGTTGAAGTTGCAGATAAGGGTACTCAATGTTGGTCCACCGGCCATGGACCATGAAGGAATTGGAAAGTGCCTATGGGCAGTTGCCTGACCTATGTGAGGTTGGAGGTAATAAGTTCGAAGAAGAAGTGACAAAGTTCGTATTGAGTTCCGACCTACGTCACATGAGATGAGACGTCTCTTGGGACAAAAACTGGCTGCCGATATCACCAAAATCAAGCATAAATTGGCCAGCTGCAAAATGTCCATGCTAGAGTAGCCAACCCGCAAGCGGAGGAGAACAGAGACTTTGATGCTTTTGTTGCAGCACTAGCAACCGCCTGTAGGGAGGCATTCCCAGTCTGACTGGACATGACCAAAATTGCAATGTGCAAGCAAGAATGTGAGACAGTGTGCCGGTATCTTACCTGCCTCACTGAAGTCCATAACACCCATAGTGGATTGACGTCACCCAAGGACATAATGGGGGCAGAGATCACACCATATGAAGCACACCTGAGGAAAGGCCTGGTGCTCCCTAAGCAATTTGATGTATAGCTATCTGGCTCTGTACACTTGTTTTAGGTTTTGTCATTATAGTCATAAAATAACAAAAAGGGGGGGAAATGTAATGGAAAGTTAACATTTATTGTGAAATCTGTAAAAGAATATCTTGCAAAGTCTTGCAGGCAGACAGAAAAGCAAAGTCAGGGAAAAATATGTAAGTTAAACCAGACTCTCAGTAGTCTCACAAGGACAGTAAACTATCACATCAACAGTCAAGGAATGAGAAAAAACAATTCCACATGTGGAAAGGAGCTCGAATGTTCCAAGCTCTTGGCCTCAAGCTGTGATAAGGATAAGCGAAGTTTAGTATAACGGGAATAAGTGAAAGTTATTCAGACACCCCTTACATGCGGTGTTTTGCCAAATGTATTGAGTCGACCCTGCAGAGTCCGAAATAAACTTTTTCTTTGCTCTTGCTAGCATTTGAGTCCAGTTGATTTAATTTCAGAGGTTAATCATAGTTCACATCAACTCTAACTTCCCAGTCTACCTTGATCCCTTCCAATTCATCTACCTTCGCAACAGATCCACAGCAGATTCTATCTCCCTGGCCCTACACTCATCCCTGGAACATCTGGATAACAATGTCAGGCTCCTACTTATTGACTACAGCTCTACCTTCAACACCATAATTCCAACCAAATTAATCTCCAAACTCTGAGACCTAGGTCTCAACTCCATCCTCTGCAATTGAATCCTTGATTTCCTGACCCACTGACTGCAGTCAGAATATGCAACACCAACTCCTCCACAATAATCCTCAACACCAGTGTCCCGCAAGACTGCGAACCTTTTACTATACTCCCTATACACTCATGACTGTGTGGCCAATTTCTGTCATAACTCCAAGTTCACTGACGCACAGTTATAGGTCAATCTCAAACAATGACAAGACAGAATACAGGAAGCACAATGCTTGCTGGCATGGTGTAAACATAATAATCGCTCCGTCAACATCAGCAAAATGAAACAGCTGATCATTGACTTCAGAAAGCAAGGTGCCCCTATCTACCTCAATAGTGCAGAGGTGGAGATGGTCCAAAGCGTCAAGTTCTGAGTAGTGATAGTTACAACAATCTGTCCT
The DNA here is from genome assembly GCF_047496795.1 of Chiloscyllium punctatum. Classification (NCBI taxonomy): domain Eukaryota; kingdom Metazoa; phylum Chordata; class Chondrichthyes; order Orectolobiformes; family Hemiscylliidae; genus Chiloscyllium; species Chiloscyllium punctatum. The sequence goes on along the minus strand of NC_092775.1, from coordinate 42,291,191 downwards.
GGTCCACCACATTGTTGCTACGGTGAAGAAAGCACAACCACACCTCTATTTCCTCAGGAGGCTAAAGACACTTACCAATTCTTAAAGGAGGGACCACAGAAAGCATTCTATTAGGATGTGTCACAACTTGGTATGGCAACTGCTTTACCCAGGATTATGAGAAACTGCAGAGAGTTGGAACAACAGGCTAGTCCATCCACGAGCCAATCTTCCATCCATTGATTCCACCTAAACTTCTCACTGCCTCAGGAAAGTAGCTAACATAAAAAGACCCGTCCCACCCCAGTTATAATTTCTTCCAACCTCTTCCATTGCATAGAGGATACGAAAGCTTAAACACATGTACCAAAATATTCAAAAATAGATTCTTTCCCTGCTGGTATTAGGCTTCAGATTTTAAATTTAATGTTGATTACGCTGTTTGTGCACCTTCTCTGCAGACATGATGTTGTGTTCTTTGTTCTGTTCCATCATCCTAATGCACTTTGTATGGTATGATCTACCTGTACCACACACAAAACTTTTCACTATTCACATGACAATAGTAAGTCAAATCAAATCTCATGCTGTAAAAACTCTTGACTCTAATTTTATGATCACATTAACTTGGGAATTCTAGAGCTTGCAAATTGGAAGATGCATTGATAGTTTTAGAGGGGCAAGGGTAGAGAAGGCTTATTTGAAGTACAGACCAGTTGGGTCACATTGTCCATTTCTGTCCTTAGACTTTATGAAGTTATATAAATACCTGTAAATAATGGAGAATCACTGATTATGCTAACTGGTACTTTTAACAGAAAACACAATATAAATCATATATGTAGGCAATAACAAAAAAAGTATATACGTAACTTGAAATATTTTGTCAAAAGCAAATTGTATTTTTGCTACACCAAAATATCAAATATTTACCTTGGTGCATTAGATCAGTGCTTTATCCTATTCCAACTTATATGATTCAAAAAAATTAATGCAGAAAGCATATTAAATCAAATTCCAAATGGACATTATAAATATCAAAACCAATAACATTACAATGTCAACATATTAACAAATACTCCAGGTGTACCAACAGTAGTTTTGATAGTCTGTATGTGACACACAGGGCAATATTAATATTAGTTTTGATAAAATTCCTTATATTTTCTGAAAACTTCTTAAAAGAGATGGTCAGATCTACTACTTAGATGATCAGAGCTCAAAGCAATCAAGAAAATCATAAAACTAACTGAATTCAAATAGTTGATAAAGTACTCAAAATTTGTTTCAGATAATAAAATCACTTTTGTTTTAAATGTGCTTTGGGTAAGTGTTATGGCACGACCAGCATTGAATACTAATCCATACTGGCCTTGAGAAACTGACAGCAAACCACCTTCTTGAACCACTAAGTCCATATGGTGCAGGAATACCCACAGTACCTTTTTTCTTTGGCAATATGACATAAATGAGTGACTTGCTAAGCATTTCAGTTCAGAAAAAGCCACATGCTGTAGAGCTGGAGTCATATGTAGCACAGATCAGGTAATGATGCCAGATTTTCTCCCAGAAGGGCATTACTAAACTCAACACTCTTATGAAAATCTATCAATTTCACAAACCATTTTAATGAGACTAGTATTTTATTTCTGACTGAATTACTGAAATGTAATTAATTAATTTAAATTTGATCAATTGCCATTGGTACTATAGCAGTAATGTTAGTTGACGAATAATCCATTGGCATGATCTAATGATGCACAATGCAACTAAGTGAATTTAAACAACTTAATGGCAATCACAAAACTATGATCGATTATAAACCCATCTGGTTCATTAATGTTGAATTGAAATGAATTTATTGTCACATGTACTGAGGCAGTGAAAAGCTTCATCGTGCGAGCAATACAGGCAGATCACATAGTTAAGTAGCATAGATAGGTAAATAATAGGTAAACAGTGGCAAAAACAAAAACACAGGCACAGGCAAATGTTAACAGCTTGAGAGTCCATTCAATATTCCAACAACAGTAGGGTAGAAACTGTTTCAAAACATGTGTGTGTGTGTGTGTGCGTGTGCGTGCGCGCGCGTGCGTGTGTGCGTGTGCGTTCAGTCTTCTGTACCTTCTCCCCAAATGGTAGAGGTTGTAGCAAAACATTGCCAGGATGAGATGGATCTTTGAGAATGCTGGGCAGCCTTTCCTTGACAGTGGACCTGGTAGATAGATTCTATAGATGGGAGGTTGGCCTTTGTGATTGTCCTGGCCAAGTTCACCACTCACTGTAACCGTCTCCAATCTTGACTGGTACAGTTGCCATACCAGGTAGTGATACATCCGGACAGAATGCTCTCGATGGCACACCTATAAAAGTTGGCAAGGGTATTCACCTTCATGCCAAATTTTCTCAGCTGCCTGAGGAAGAAGGAAAATTGTTGGGCCTTTGTAACCAGTGCATCCACATGAACAGTCCAGGAAAGCTTGTTGTTGATGACCACTCCCAGGAGCTTGACACTATATGCCCATTCCACCTCTGTGCTGTTAATGTGTAGGGGGGCATGAGTCACATCCCACCAAAAGTCAATAATGAGTTCCTTGGTTTTGCCAGCTTTGAGAGCTTGGTTATTCTCAGTGCACTATTTTTCCAGGTCTTCCACCCCCCGTCTGTAGTCTGTTTCGTTGCCATCTGAGATTCGAATGACTATGGTGGCGTCATCAGCGAACTTGTAAATGGCATTAGTCTGGTATTTGGCGACACAGTCATGAGTATACAGTGAGTACAGTAGGGGGCTGAGTACGCACCCATGCGGGTTCCAGTATTGAATGTTACTGAGGATGAAATATTGCCCCCAGTCTTCACTGATTGTGGTCTGTGGGTCAGGAAACTGAGGATCCAGTTGCAGAGAGTGGCGCTTTGTCAGAGATCCTTTAGGGAAGGAAATCTCTCGTCCTTATCTGGCCAGGTCCTCATATACCGCTACATCTGTGATGATATGGTTGACTCTGAACTGGGCATGGAAATTGCTGAAAGTCACTCATTTTAAGGATAGCCATAATGTAGAGGAGCCGGTGTTGGACTGGGGAGGGGTGGGGGGTTGGGGGACAAAGTTAAAAACCACACAACACCAGATTATAGTTCAACAGGTTTATTTGAAAACACTAGCTTTCAGAGCGCTGCTCTTTCAACCATCTGTGTAGTCACTGTACAATTACATTAGAAGGCCAAGTTCTAAGATTTAACAATATAGATTTAAACTTTGTTAGCAACCTGATATGTTCAAAAACATGCAACAAGCTAATTTAAAACAGCACTTTCAATTTAAAGACATGTCATTTCTTGTATTCTGAAAGGGGTGTTACAGGAATTTCTTCCAAAAAACTGGACCCAAATCTTCTGCCTCAATTTAGCTGTGGAATAACAGCATCTGAAAACCATAAGCAAACCCCCAGCCGAAGAAGCATTATATGATTAGTCCCAGACTGACAAAGAAACAAAGATTCAGAACCAACAGCAACAGCCAATGCAGGTATACTTTCATATAAATGATGTTCTTTACAATGAACTGAGTAGGTTTGAGTGTCTGGTCTTGAAAGCATATAAATGCAATGTCATCAAAAGCAGCAGATTCTACTTACACCTGCAAGTCTCAAGTTTTGACTCCATCAACTCCTCAGTTGAAACATCAAGCTAAGTGCAGAGATACAGCAACTTGACAGGTTAACCAGGAGTGATATTTTTTCAGCTATCACCATTCCATGACTTTCTGTTTCCCATTTTCATAAAACCTAAATTACTCCTCCAACCTCTCCTTCCAGCTAGCATCAAAATTCTAAACCAGACTCACGGGTCCCAAAATATGATTTCTTAAATATACTGACAGCCTCTACACTGCATAAATTACAATCAATTCAGAGTTTATATTACCATCCATACAAGCTTGGTCTGGTGCTCAAGTCATTAACCTGTCAGCCCATGTCCTAGTAAGTTTATTTTAACCACTCTTACCCATCTCATCAATCACTTCTAACTAGACTTTGTTACCACCTTATTTCTTGCCCACACTTTTCCTTTTAACACTTCATGGTTTAAATTGCCCTCACCTTCACAGTACGTTATACTAAATCTAAAACCCTGTAATTGCATTTTCAACTCAATTTCTTAACTATATTTGTTTTCCACACCATTCTTCATACTCCACGGTAATCGACGCCGCATTGATGCATCAATAGTACAGCAAGTTAACTGAAAAATGCAAGTTCACTCACTTATAAGTGTGAAATTCTCTTTACTCACATTTAAAAATGTAAAGACACACACACACAAATTCTTCACGTTCCTGTATTTTGAGAAATAAATTTGCCCTTTAACCAAGACCGAAAATGATATACCGCTGTTCAAAACATTCCGTTTTTCATAAACTACAGAAGGTACAAGGATTTTTAAACCTCTGCTTTATATGTACTTAAATAATAAATATGTCTTGACGTAGGTATATGTCGACTGTCTGTACATCCAGTTCAACAAACTGCATCAATTCCTCTAATTTTTAAGCATAAATTCGAATAAAAATATCAAGATTTTCATCTCAAAACTGTAGATTGCCTCATAATCTCAAAGCTTGGGTTATAATGAAGCCTTAAAACGAACTGCGACTGAACCAAGTTTATATTGATAATAAATTTGTAAATGGAAGTGAAAAGCTTGTACTGCTCGACAGAATTTCCAGCAGAGCGTTAGAAAAGTCACTGCGTCGCCAAGGCCTACGTGCACCAGACACAAAAAAAACTTGCCACAGGTAAACAACAACATTCTCAGCAAATACAGAATCACGGATACATTTAGGAGCCTGGTTTATTTTCACTGTACACAGTGGTTGAAAACGAAAGCGGTTTTCAGTCAGAAGCTGAATTTTAAAACTAGCGCACCTACCTCAAGTGTGGGAGATTTTTGTTTGTACCCAGGAACCGCAGGGCAGGAAAACTCGCGATCTTTCAAAGAAAAGTTTGGTTGAACGTGACCGAGACTCAACCGAACTTGCTTGCCACCCTTCCCGAGCGCTGATTGGTGGCTTTCCCTTGGAGCGTTTGGGCACCGTCCCGCCCACTCGGCGTGTGCGGCTGACTATTGGTGAACGCGGTTGTCACTTATCCGCCTGGTGGGGTTTGGGACTTTGGGAAAGGGTGTCCTCAACCGCTTTGAGAGAGGGGAACGGCGCGTGCGCGTCTGCGTCCGCGTCTGCGTCCGCGAGCCGGCTCAACCGTCAGCGCTTGGTGTGGGCGGGATTCCAGTTCCCAGGATGCAGCGGGAATTTCTTTTCACTCTGCCGACAGTAAATGAAGCGCCGGCTGAGGTGGGAGGGGCAAAGGGAGGAAGTGAAGAGACGTTGAAGCTGTGCGAAAGGTGAAGTGCTGACGGAAATCTCTGATATGGTTCATGTCGCAAGAGCTTGAGGAAAGCTAACTCGCCAGAAGGAGAGAGACGAGCAAGAATAGAAGGTAGTAAAATCTGTGGGGTTTTAATCCGTATTGACCCTGTAGTCCGCCCCCTGTTTTGCCCCATTGCCGGTGTTTTAGTTGTTCCCTGCGATCTGAGCCATTGCATGATGGCGTTGGGTCTAATCTGCTGCCGCAGATAGCGCTATAAATCTGTGCCGCTCTGGATTTGGGGAGGATTTAGTTCGCCTGCACCGTTATAACGCTTTTATTTTAAGCCTGCTAGTTTGTGATGACTTCTTAACATTGAAGTGATATGTTAGCACTGGGGGGGGGGGGAGGGGGTAAATGGTGAAGGGGACCCAGCGGACCAACAGTCACAGGTTTTTGAATGAGAAGCTCCAGGGTTTGGATCAAGCGCAGCAGCATTGCAGTTTTTTTTTAATCGCACGCACTGTCGCCGTGAGTGGAAGCTTCTGAACCGTTGGGTTATTGTCGGCGGTGGCAAATTCGCCTGAGTCTCTGGCTATCACTTGTTTATCAATCGAGGGCAAGATTTTCTCATCACCTTTCTGCACAAAATGCGTCAGTGATCGGGCAGGGTGTCCTGGATTTCTGCAAATGGTGAACGTCGGCGAGTTGAGCAATCCCAGCTCGTCCCAGTTTCAGAGATGGGGAAGCGTGTGTAACAGGACTTGGATAGATTGTTAATCATTTCCCGGCCGAATCTTTTTTTTTAAATGTAGCACATCCCTCCGTGAAAACTCATTTTTCAAATGTGTATTATGTTCAGGGAGAATTTACAACTATTTTGCCTTTTTTGTGCTGTAAATTTAATAGCTAGTGCAAATTCTAGATGAGGCATTCATGATTCATATATTTAGCGCATAAGTGTAACACCGCTCTTTGCATATGACGAGAAATTGCATGTCTATTTTTATGCACGTAGAGCATGAGCAATTTTTATTATTGAGCTGCAGTAGTTGCAACTCCTAATGGCTTTTTTTTATCTAGGTAACTTAATTGTATTAACTTATGTAGAATTCTGCTGTTCAGTATGGGCAACAGGTTTCTTCTGTATTTAAGGTAAAATCCTCACAACAAAGTTGAAGGTGATATAGAAATGCCAAATGTTATAAACCAAAAGTGAATAGATTTTTTTCATTGCAAATTATTTATCTTACTGAAATTAAAGTGACACTGCCTGTAATGAAGTTGTAAACTTACAGAATTCTCACTTTTTCAGGATTTAATATGTAACAAGCATTTTATTTAATTTCAATTATTATGAAGTGTACAGTGCAATGAGGCCATTTTGATCTGTTGTGCCTATTTGGCTCTTTAAAGGAGCCAGCTAATTAGTCTGGGCTATACACTTTGGTCATAGCCCTACGTATTTTCCTTTCCAAGTTTATAACCAAGACCCTTGCGAAAGTATTAATTCAGTTTCCTTTCACTACTCTCTGGTATTTTCCATATTATAACAACCCCTCTTTTTTTTTTGGAAAAAAACCTCCCTTAATTCCATTTCAGATTGTTTAAAACCTCAGTCTGGCAGCTACTGATCTCTTACCAATGAAAATGTTTTCTTCCTATTCTTCAAAATCTAACTAAATCTTCCCTTACCTCCTTGTGTTGCGAGGATAACATTCCAAGCTGCTCTAGTCTTCTGAATAACTGTTACTGACATGATAGTAAACATCCTTTCACATCCTTCAAGAAATGCGTCCAGAACTGGACACATTCTTCCGATCTGAAGCTCATCAAGTAACTTATAAAAGTTTAGCATTGCTTTTGTACTGTGCTCAATTTATAACACCCAGCTCATTGCATTTTTTCTTGTCATCTTCAAAGATTTGTGAATGAGTTTTCCAGTTCATGCTGGAATATTGTAACTCACACTTTACTGCATCTTATTTCTAACCAGCTACAGCACTTTGTACATCCTGTGTTTGAACTTTATCTCTGAAGTACCTTTATCTTTGTTCATTGTAAAAACATGATACTTGGAAATGTAGTAAACAAACTTTTAAATTCTGCCTTCCATAAGATAAGAACAGGAGAAGGCATGGACCATTTGGACCCTCAAACCTGCTCTCTAAGTCAATAAGATCATTTGTTGAGCAGATTGTGATCTTAACGCTTCTGTCACACATAATCGGTGATTCCTTTGTGAATCAAAAATCAATTAGCAAATTTACCTGTTAATAGTCTAAGGCTTCATGGAAGAGAATTTTCCAAAGCATTAATTTTTTAAGAGAATAAATTCCTATTACAAAATTTGTTGTCATAGTACATCCGAAAATGATTGTTCCAGAATCACAGTCATAGAGGTGTACAGCATAGAAACAGGCACAACGGTCCAGCTTGTCCATGCCGACAAGCTATCTCAACCTAATCTAGTCCCATTTGCCAGCATTTGGCCATATCCCTCCAAACTCTTCCTACTCATATACCCATCCAGATGCCTTTAAATGTTGCAATTGTACCAGCCTCCACCACATCTTCTGGCAGTTCATTCCACACACGCCCCATCCTCTGCGTGAAAAAGTTGCCTCTTCGGTCCCTTTTGTATCTTTCCCTTCCCACCCTAAACCTATGCCCTCTAGTTCTGGACTCCCTCACCCCAGGGAAGAGATGGTGTCATCTGCAAACTTGCTAACTATATGTCCGATGTTCATATCCAAATCATTTTATATAAATGATGAAAAGTACTGGACCCAGCACAATCCTTGTCGCACTCCACTGGTCACAGGCCTCCAGTCTGAAAAACAATCCTCCACCACCACCCTCTGTCTTCTACTTTTTGAGCCAGTTCTGTATCCAAATGGCTAGTTCTCCCTGTATTCCATGAGACCTAACTTTGCTAATCACTCTCTCATAGGGAACTTTGTCGAATGCCTTACTCAAGTCCATAATAGATCAAGTCCGCCCTTCTGCCCTCATCAATGCTCTGTTACTTTAAAAAAACTCAATCAAGTTTGTGAGACATGGTTTCCCACGCACAAACCCCTGTTGACTATCTCCAATCAGCCCTTGCCTTTCTGAATACATGTAAATCCCATTCCTCAGGATTCCTTCCAACAACTTGCCCACCACCAAAGTCAGACTCACCAGTCTATAGTTCCCTGGTTTTTCCTTACCACCTTTTTAAATAGTGGTACCACATTAGCCAACCTCCAGTCTTCTGGCACCTCATCGTGATTATCGAAGATATAAATACCTCAGCCTGGGCCTAGCAATCACTTCCCTAGCTTCCTACAGAGTTCTAGGGTACATCTGATCAGGTCCTGGGGATTTATCAACCTTTTTATGCATCTCCATACATCTAGCATTTCTTCCTCTAATGTGGACATTTTTCAAGATGTCACCATCTATTTCCCTACATCTATATCTTCCATGTCCTCCTCCACAGTGAACACCAATGCAAAAATACCCACTTACTATCTCCCTATCTCCTGCAGCTCCCCAGAAAGGCTGCCAAGCTGTTCTGTGAGGGCCCCTATTCTCTCCCTAGTTACCCTTTTTCCTTAATGTATTTGTAAAAATCCTTTGGATTCTCCTTAACCCTATTTGCCAAAGCTATCCCCTGTCCCCTCTTTGCCCTCCCAGTTTCCCTCTGAAGTATACTCCGACTGCCTTTACTCCTCTGAGGATTCACTATACCTGACCTATGCTTCCTTTTTTTTCTTAATCAAACCCTCAATTTCTGTAGTCATCCTGCACCCAGCCTTCTCTTCTGGCACCTTTCCCTGACACTGCAGGAATTGCGAAACCTGCACCCACTCCTCCCCTTCCACATCCATCAGAGTTTTACCTGCACTTCCACAAATGTGATTTACTGTACCCGTTGTTCCCAATGCGGTCTTGTCTACGTTGGGGAGACAAAACCCCTACTTGCAGAACACTTCAGAGAACATCTCCGGGACACCCGCACCAACCAACCCATGCCCTGTGGCCAAACACTTCAACTCCCCCTCCCACTCCACCAAGGACATGCAGGTCCTAAGCTTCCTACTTCGCCAAACTTCCACCTTTGGACCCTGCAACCACATGGGTTCAGTGTGGGTTTCACCATTTCCTCATTTCCCCTCTCTCCATCCCATATCCAACCTTCCAATTCGGCACCACCCTCATGACTTGTCCTACCTGACCATCTTCCTTCCTACCTATCTGCCCCAGCCACCTCTCTGACCTATCACCATTATCTCGATGTTCATTCACCTATTGCACTCTCAGCTACCTCCGCACCCCCCACACACATAGTCACCCCTCCCACACCTTCCCATTTACCTCTACATCCCTTTGGCTCACAAGCTTCATTCCTGATGAAGGCCTTATGCCTGAGATGTCAATTATCCTGTCTGACCTGCTGTGCTTTTCCAGGCAATACTCTTGACTCTGGTCTAGTCCTCACTTTCTTCTAGTCCCCTAACACAGTTGATTGCTTAGAACCCTACATACCCCTCATTGCATTAGAGCCTCTCTTGATACAAGAAACATGGTTGTTTGTTCTACATTCCCCTGAAAGTCTGTATCTGTGGCTTTTCTTCCTTCTTGTAACTGCTATCCATCACACCCCCTTTCTGTTGTAAATTCCTCATTGCCTCTAACTGTTGCTCCAACCAATCCATTCGATCTGATAACATTCGCAACCAAAGACATTTATTGCAGTTATAATCCTCAGTAACACATAAACTCTGTCAAAACTCCCACATTGGACAAGGAGAGCATATCAATTTACTTAAGGCCATTTTTCCTCCTTCCAATCAGACCCAAAAATAATACTTTCTTATCGCTCTACAAAATACTGCTCCAGGCTAACTTGATACTTATGGCTTATATTTTTAGAATTTAATCAAGAGAGGTCTCAATAAAATATATAATCAAAAAAGAGCCCACTCTACTCACTACTGTAGATTTACAGCAAGGCTACACTTAATTATGAACTGTCTGTTTCTGTGCTGTGACCTCTCCCAAATAGGATCCTCCAAGATCAGTTTTGAATTTCGCTGTTTAAGTTTTCCTAGACGCACCTTGATGTCCTGAATTTAAAAAGCAAAGGCAGTAACTGCGCAGATTCACTGCTGTGTCAGTTAGCAGTGAGGGTTTCTTTCTCTGCCTTTCACTGACCATGTGCTGCCTACGTTTTGTCCTTCTCCCTTTTAAAAGTACTGTTGTTTGACTTTTTTTCCAAAGTTCCAAAACAATGCAATAGCACATTAGACAACAATTGCTGCTCCTGGAATGCAAGGAAATAATCTCCAACACCTATAATACCTCAAAAAAGGAGCAGCTGTTTCAGCCACAAATTTTCCCATCTTCCATCCTCAATAGGTATTTGGGTGTCAAATCGGTGCTAACTTTTTTATTTTGTGTAATAAACAACTGTTAATCACTACTCATTGCTTTCTGTGATTTAACCAGCTGTCTCTTCAATGCCCCTTTAGTCCAATGGGCTTTAATTTTGTTAACTGGTGTATTATGTGGCCCATTTCTTTCTAAGCAACAGTATATTTGTCCTGGATTATGTGCTGTTAAGTTTGCCCACCTCAAAGCTTGGGTGGAAGAGCCTACAGTTAACGAGATCATCTCTAGTTTATCTTTTTTTGAATGGGGTGTCACACTTGCAGTCCCCTGTTATGGGAATGACACCAGATCAAAGGAAGATTGGAAGGCTACTTCAACAACATAGAATGCATCCTCTTCAGACTTAATAACATATAGTGCTGACAACTTTTTAAAATGGCACCCCATTATCTCTTCTTTCATGCAGTTTCTATTTCCTTTCATTTTTGGATTAGCAGCATCCTTTTAGAGAAACTGTACATAACATTGTTGGTTGATTGTATAAATGTTTCAAGAAATGTATTGATGTCTTTTCATACTGAAATTTCATATAATTCCTAAATAGCAAACTTCAAGAGTTGCCAGATGTTGGCACTCCATTTTGGAAAAAAAATGTCTGTCACAGGTTTTTTCAATACATATCCATTTGCTGTTTCCTTGGGTTATTTTTGCATGTCAGTGGATCAGAACAATTTTTATTTGCTCGCTTGTGGCAGTCACTGGCAAGGTGTTAACATTTATTGTTTGAGGACATGGTGATGAACAGCAGTCTTGAATGTAAGATGGCTTGATGGTTAATTTCAAAAGTATTAACCACATTGCTGTAGATCTGGAGTCATTCTATTTCAGAAATACACCTTTGTTTATAAAACAGTTCTGGGCAGTAATATGTTAAGGAAGCAATCAAACATTGGAGTTTTGACTATCCAACAAACAAACTAAAGGCATCTCTTGCACAAAACTATGTTTACGTGAACTTAAGGCACCAGGAGGGTCTGATAACTGACCAGATACCCCATTTAACTTTAGCAGAAAGATCTTAGAAGATGGTCTTTCCCCACTGTGCCTTGGTAGCCGTTGACCTAAGCTTGTGCATCAGTAGATCTGGAGTCATATTGACCAGACCAAATAAGGATAGTAGATTTTTTTTCCCCCCAAAGGATATTAGTAAACCCTGAGAGTATTTATTTCAATAATCTTCTGCTTTTTGTGGTGACCAGATTTGATTCATCTGACTCATGCATAGCATAGTTCCTAGAACTGTACAGTACAGGAACAGGTCATTTGGCCCACAATGTTATACCAAACATGATGCCAAATTAAATTAATCCTTTCTTCCTGCACTTGGTCCATATCCCTCCATTCCTTGCATATTCATGTGCTTATCTAGAAGCCCCTTAAATGCCTCTGTTGTTTGTGCCTCCATCACCATATCTGGCAGCAAATTTCAAACTGCTACCACTCTTACTAAAAAAAAAACTTGCCCATCCCATTTCCTTTTGAACAACCCACTCTCCCCTTTGAATGCATGCCCCTGGTCTTAGATATTTCAATGCTGCGGAAATTTGTTCTGACCATCAACCATATCTATGATGGGATTGAAACTCTTGTCTGTAATATGCTTAGTCTCTGTTGTCCTTTGACACAACACGTTCCTGTAATTGGAAAGTTTTAATATTCACTGACATCTTATTCTATTGGTCTGGTACATACTTTATTTTAATATCAATGCAAGTTAGAACAGTTTTGTGCTTACTAGAAATTAGGTTGAGACTAACCATGAAATCTCCCATAACTGTAGTTAAGGGTATCTGCACAGAAGATGCCTGTGTTCCAAAATTGTCTACGCATCCATCTTAGGTAAATAATTAAGGATGCCAGAAAAAAGTTAACATTGCTGTGGGCCATTTGACGCATGTGGATTTTTGTTTTTTAATCAAGTGCTTAAAATAGTGGAGGGTGGAAAAGAAGTATTCTATCACTGAATGATAGTCGTTGACTGCCCCACTCTCTCCAGATTACTCCAAAAAGAGTTCAAAGGCCTCGGACTCAACTAGTTCCTGGATCCATTGGGCCAGCCTACAACTCTTGTGGTGTCCACTATGGTGTTCTAGGGCTACTTGGCCTGTTTTTAGCCACAGGCTGATTAAATCAGCTGGCAACATGTGAGAGTGGGACATCCTCATGGTGAAGGGCAGATTTCCCACTTAGAACCTATTTAACCCATCTGCTGTGTGGAATGGGTTTCCAACTGGCTAGCTGACTTTTCTTCTTCACAAGGCCTTTGTGGTCAAGCCAGAAGGTGGAAATTCCCCTTTAGTTGAGGCAAAATTGAGTTCAAAACTACAAGGCTGACATCAACCTCATGACAATGACATGATTGAGACTCCAGCAAAGATATATCACAGTGAAGCATTTTACAAATTGTATTTATTTTCTTTCAAATTTCACACTGAGAAAGGCCTCTGGTAAATCAGAGGATTGTGACTGTGTTTTTAAAAACCAAGAAGAAATTACCTTAAGAAAGGAAAATTACCCTTAAACTTACTAGAGTTCTTTGTGAAGGAGAGGTAAAGTGGGACAATTAAATGTTATATATTTTGTTTTCATAAATGCATTTGATATGGTACTTTATGTATTGAGGATAGTATTTCAGCAGTTATAATGGACTGGCTAACTAATAGAAGACAGAGTTGGGGTGATGCACTGTACAGAAGGATTTAGGCAGTTTGGCAGGTGGAATATAGTGTGGGCAAATGTGAAATGATGCACTTTGGCAGGAAAAAAGTAGACGAATTCAATATTATTTAAATGGAGAAAGTCCATAGAAACCTGCAGTGCACAGATTTGATCATTTTTGTGCATGAATCACAATGGCTAGGATAAGATTTCAGTATTTAATAGACAAGGTAAACAGAGTGTTCACCTTTATTTCAAAAGAAATGGAGTATAAAAATACAGAGGTCTTGCTAAAACCCAACAAGGCACCAGTTGAACACACTTAGAATACCAAGTAGTTTTTGTTCCTTAGATAATGGAACAATGTACTGGCATTGGAGACAGACCAGAAAAGGTTTACACAGTTGATCCAGGATGTGGAGGTGTCATCCCGTTTCCCACTTCAGTCGAAGCAAAACGCTCAGAGACACTGTATAGTTTTACCTCCATTTTCTTTATTCCAGGCCCTGGAGGGAGAGAAAACAATTGCCCATGTGCACACAGACATGAGTTCTCAGTCTTCTCTGGAATAGCAATTTCTTGATTAATTATATAGTCATTTTTACAGGGAGGAGCATCCAGATAAGAGAACGTACAAATTGATTGGCTGACTGTTACAATTGGCGAGTGTCAATAGTAAAGATAAAGCCATCTGCTGTTACACCACAATCTGCTGTTAACCTTAACTGGCTTCATATAATGAATACCTTTCACCTTGTTAAACTGATCTTGCGTATTAAGTGCTTCCGATATTGTTAACTGGCTCTACCTAATGAATACTTTTCCACCTTGTTAACCCATTGCCCTTTTCTCCAGCATGCCATTGTTAACTACAAGTTTTTATCTGATCTGAGTCATGTTCAGCTGAACATCTTGTTTCACAAATCTCAAAACTTAACTCTTTCACTACCTGCTTATACCAGAAACACATTCTCGTTCCTTCTTTTTATTATTTCATGATAACCACCAAGATGGCATTACCAGCTTTCATAAGGCTCTGACAGCAAGTATTTAAGCAAGTTATTGATACGCAGCATGCAATGATTATAACATCAAAAATTACTAGTCTATTGCAGTCGAGTTATGAGAATCCTCCCATGTGGGGAAAAAAAATTCACAAATTCTTAAATCCACAGTCCTTAGTGACCACTCCATCCCCTCCAAGTCGAGTGAAAATGAGTCAGTTCTCCAGAAATCTCCTTCAGTAAAGTTCAATCTGAAAACATAATCCAATCTGTCCTTGCACACGACTCCATGGAGAAATCTGAATCCTTGGATAAGGGCAGGTAAATGTTTCACAAAACTGATGAAACATCCATCCTTCTGGCGATGCTTCAGATGGAGGATACCAGTGCATCAGAGCATGCAGCAGTAGTAGGCTGAGTGAATGCAGCATTCTTTGCTGCTTCTGCTCCTGCTCTGATCTTAAATGAAAGAGAGCTAACTGGTTGTTGTGATGTTAGCTTGATCAGTTAACCTCATCTTCACTGTTAATTTCTTCACTTTTTGTGCTCATGACTGGGGAGCTGATTGGATCAGGTTGTGGAGGGGTAGGCGATGGTCCGAAGGCATGTTTTACCTGTGAATGGAGAAACACTTGAGGATGTTAGCTGCTGAAAGTATCTTTTCATTTCCTGTTGCATTCTTTCCTTGCTAAGGTGGTTATCAGTATGAAGACAGCTACATGTTTAACTACACTAAATTGTCTGCCTATTTCAACATTCTTTGAATTCTTCATGTCTGTTATTCTGTTCACTATTTATGACATTATCAAATTTTATACAATCCTTAGACGTTTAAATTGTGCTGCCTAAACAATTCAGTCAATAATAAACAACAATCAATATTCCTAAAATCAGACCCTCTTACCTCATTCAGGTTATTCAAAAATTATTTTCCTTCAATAAGTCAATACTTGCCTAATGTGAAAACTGTCAGGATAAGTATTTCAAAAGTCTGGAACGGCAAGAAAATAACAATGTTTCCTGTGCTTTAGCTATTGAAGAGTCAGTTTCAGTTCAGATTTAAATCTCAAATATTGCTGAATATTAAAAAGTGTTCTCCAAATGAAACTTCCCGAATAAAAGTCGGAATTACGGTGTCAACTTTGGTAGAGATCAACGTTCTTTGAATTTGAAATAGGAAGGGGGCCAATGAAAACTTCACAATAATTAACAAAACTGAATCAGCTCAGCATCCAGTTCTAGTAATCTCTAAAATCTAAACAAAACATCAAAATTAAAATACACTCTTTGTGGACACTCTTACATTAAAAACACAGCAGCAAAGATATAATACGATACTCTCATCTGGCTAAAGCATGACCACTGACCCAACTGTTTTCTTTTAAAACAGGCATTGTAGAATTGCAAACAAATAAATCAATTGGTTTTAAGGTTACAAGTTTGATCATTTTTAAAAAGAACATAATGTTGTGCAATTTTGATGTAAAAACAAAATCTGCCTCATTACATAGCCGACAAAACACGTTGAATTGTGATCCTAATTCAAACAAAGCAAAATAGCTACTAAAAGGATTTTCTGAACCAGGATTTTAACAAACCAAAGTTTTTAAACATCAAACACTCAGCGTGGCATAATTTACATTAAAGTTTTGCTTTTTCACCCTAAGTGTTAGTACAACTTTAATTTGTGTTTTTCTTTTTTTTTTGCATACTCTCACTGAAATTACACTTAAAAACAGAAAACCCTCGCACTGCACATATGGTGCCACAGTGTAAGCCACACTCTCTCTCCCCCAGAACAAACACTCACGGAATCTCAAATTTTGCCACTGAGGGACTTGTAACTCCTTTCTCAGTTTACTTCTCACTGGGGCTTGAACCCCAGTTAAACACAGAGGCCTTAAATCCCACTTTAAAACAGAGAGGTTGAACCTCAGCACAGCATGGAGGACTTGAACCTCAAATCAACCTACCCAGGGGACTGTAATCTGTATTACACGTCTCCCCCCTCCCCTTCACCCCCCCCCCCCCCCCCCCCCCCCCCCCCCCCAAGTGCAGCACAGAGCACTCTATCCTGTGCCTGCCAGTGTGCCAGCGAAACTGTGTCTCGTGGCACACTGGTTAGCGCTGCTACCTCACAGCGCCAGAGACCCAGGTTCAGTTCCTGCCTCAGGCAACTGACTGCATGGAGTTTGCACATTCTCCCCATATCTGCATGGGTTTCCTCCAGGTGCTCCGGTTTCCTCCCACAGTCGAAAAATGTGCAGGTGAGGTGAATTGGCCATGCTAAATTGCCCATAGTGTTAGGTGCAGGGGTAAATTTCATGTAGGGGAATGGGGAGGGGGGGGTGTGCTTCACCAGGTTAGTGTGGGCTTGTTGGGCCGAAGGGCGTGTTTCTAAACTGTAAGTAATCTAATCTTAAAAAAAACCTAATTACCGTTCAAGGGATCTGTAGAATAGAGAGCGATCGAATGAGGGGACCGTCTCCAGTACATTAGAATATCAAGAGGGATCAAGGTTTAAAATCTACCTTGTGGGC
Source organism: Chiloscyllium punctatum (assembly GCF_047496795.1). Classification (NCBI taxonomy): domain Eukaryota; kingdom Metazoa; phylum Chordata; class Chondrichthyes; order Orectolobiformes; family Hemiscylliidae; genus Chiloscyllium; species Chiloscyllium punctatum. Next base: position 42,274,208 of record NC_092775.1, on the reverse strand, counting down.
CCGACTGTTGCAAGATACCGATGGACAGTGTTCCTGGTGGCCGCTGACAATCATAACTATTCATTTGGATCCTGCCTACTATGCCAATATTGTTGTCCCATCCCCCCGCCCTGCCACCTCAGTCAAAGCAAAATGTTCAGACACAGTATAGTTTTGCCTCCTTCATTTTCATTCCTGGCCCTGGTGCACAGGGTCATGTGTTCTTGGTCTTCTCTGGAATAGCAGTTTCTTGATTAATTATATAGTTGTTTTACAGAGAGGAGCATCGAGATAAGACAACATACATATTGATTGGACGACCGTTACAATTAGTGCGTCAATAATAAAGATTACGCCATCTGGTGTTACACAATGGAATGTTCTTAACCTTAATGGACTTCACATAATGAATACTTTTCACCTTGTTAAACTGACCTTACATACTGAATGCTTCCAATTTTATTAAATGGCTCTGCATAATGAATGCTTTTCCACCTTGTTAACCCATTGCCCTTGCCTCCAGCACTCCATTGTTAGCTGCAAGTTTTTAATCTGATCAGAGTCATGCTCAGCTGAACATCTTGTTTCACAACATTCCAAACTTAACTCTTTCCCTACCTGCTCATTCCCAAAACATTCTGAGGGATTTTCTTTTGAGGAGAAGTTGAGTAGGCTGGGCTTGTATTCGCATTTAGAAGAATGAGAGGCAACTTTATTGAAAGGTAAAATGCATAAGTGACCTGGCAGGGTCGACATTTCCCTTACAATTAATGGTTGAGGTGGATATTTTTAATCAGTATGTGAATCGAGGGTGAAATAGTGGGGGGGATTGGAAGTCAGGAAAGTGGAGGATTATTAGCTCAGCCATAATCTTCTTTTAATACTACAGTGGACTTTCTGGCTTACTACTTCTCCTATGTCGTCGGGTTCAAAATATAATTCATACAACTGAGATTTTGTTCAAATAATATGAATTGAACGTAATTTTTCTGAATGATGTTGGATAATTGTTTGTGATTTTTTTTTCCTGCATATGCTGAGTGAATAATTGAAGTTTGCATTGTGAAAAAGGCATCTTTTTAAAAATAATTTTGAAGGCAATGAGCAATGCTACAACAAAATAGTAAACCTGAACCCAGCTTTTCATTAAAGAATACTATGAATGACTTATTTTTTGCTTATTTTTCAGGTCAGTGCCATTCTAGTTAACATTGGAATTGCAAAGAATGCAATTTATGGCTCTAATATCTAAAGTTTAAAAAAATTGAAGTGCACAAAACTATCAACAGCAATAATGTATTTGATGCAGCTAACGCTAACAAATGAAGATACTTAAATAGTGTTAACTGCATTCTGCTTTATACCTACAGGGAGTATCTTTTGCAAAATTTTTGATTGGTGGCTCAGTGGTTAGCATTGCTGCCTCACAGCACCAGGATCCCAGGTTTGATTCGAGCCTCGGGCGACGGTCTGTGTGAAGTTTGCACATTCTCCCCGCATGCCTGCGTGAGTTTCCTCCGGGTGCTCTGGTTTCCTGCCACAGTCCAAAGATGTGCAGGTCAGGTGAATTGGCCATGCTAAATTGTCCATAGTTTTGGGTGCATTAGTCAGAGGGAAATGGGTTACTTTTCAGAGGGGCGGTGTGAGTTGGTTAGGCCGTAGAGCCTGTTTCCACACTAGGGAATTTCACCTAAAGAGCAGAAAAAGCACGTTTGTGGAATGCGTGTAATTCAGTATGCCAGTAGCCTTGTAATAGCACCTTAATCTTCCAGTATTTCCTGGATTTGGGGGTTGTACCTCTGGTTTGGAAATTTGTTCATATCAATGTACTCTTGAAGAATGACAGAGTACTCTTGAAAATAGCAAACTGCAGACCAGTTAGCCTAACATTTATGGTAGGGAAATTGTTGGAGTCTGTAATCAAGGATCAGATTACTGATCACCTCAAAAAAACTTCAAATAATCAGAGGGAATCAGTATGTATTCATGAAGGCGTAGGTCATGCCTGACAAACCTCACATAGTTTTTTTTTAAGAGGTGACCAAAGTAATGCGAAGTTGATGGATGCTGTTTATAGGAATTTCCAGAAGGCTTTTGTTAAAGTTCTATAAAAGAAACTGTTTTTAAAAAAAAGATGTGGAAGGCAAAATTGAGGGCAAATTACTGGCATGGAGAGGAAATTGGTTCAGTGGCAAGACACAGTTGGAATACTGGGTAAGTACTCCAATTGGCAGGATGTGATTGGTATCCCTTATGGATCTGTATTTAGGGCCCCAGTTAGTCATAATATCCATTACCATAAGACACAAGAGTGGAAGTAAGGCCATTCGGCCCATTGAGTCCACTCCGCCATTCAATCATGGCTGATGGGCACTTCAACTTCACTTACCCGCATTCTCCCCATAGCCTTTAATTCCCCGAGACAACAAGAATCTATCAATCTCTGCCTTGAAGACATTTAGCGTCCCGGCCTCGACTGCACTCTGCGGCAATGAATTTCACAGGCCCACCACTCTCTGGCTGAAGAAATGTCTCCGCATTTCTGTTCTGAATTTACCCCCTCTAATTCTAAGGCTGTGTTCACGCGTCCTAGTCTCCTCGCCTAACGGAAACAATTTCCTAGTGTCCACCCTTTCCAAGCCATGTATTATCTTGTACGTCTCTATGAAGTCTCCCCTTAATCTTCTAAACTCCAATGAATACAATCCCAGGATCCTCAGCAGTTCCTCGTGTGTTAGACTTACCATTCCATGGATCATCCGTGTGAATCTCCTCTGGACACGCTCCAGTGCCAGTATGTCCTTCCTGAGGTGTGGGGACCAAAACTGGACACAGTACTCCAAATGGGACCTAACCAGAGCTTTATAAAGTCTCAGTAGCACAATGGTACTTTTATATTCCAACCCTCTTGAGAAAAGTAAATTACGAAAAAATTACGACTTGGACAATGTCATAAAAAGTCAAATATCCAAATTTGCTAACAACACAAAATTGGGCAGCATTGGAGTCAGTGGTGCTGACAGAATAAAGTTACAATGGGATGTTGATTGGGCGAAGGGGCAAAGTTTTGGCAGATATTTTTTAATATAAGCAAGTGTGATGCTATCCATTTTGGAATTATAGCTCCATTTCTATTAGAAGGCACAAAGTTAAACAAAGATTTGAGGGTGGGGTTTAGGTGCATATCTCTTTAAAATGCAGAAAATAGTTCAAGCTACTGGAATGCAGGCCTTTGCCTTTAGAGAGCTGGAGTAAAAGGATACAGAAAATTATGCTGCAGTCATACTAAGCCCCAGTTAGATCCACTTAGAATAAGGTGAGCAGATCTGGGAGAGCCACCTTAAGAAGGATGTTTCGATTGTTCAGTGCAGGTTTACAAGGATAATACTTGGATTCTGAGCTTAAAGTACGAGGAAAGATTAGATGCCTGGGGATATAGTCTAAGAATTAGGGCCAGGCCATGCAGGAGAGATATTGGAAAGTAGTGGAGGTTTGGAATGCTCTTCCTCAAAAGGTGGTTGATGCTAATCAATTGTTAACCATTTGTCTCTCTCAGATTTAAATTTTTTAAGCAAAGGTATCAAGGGAAATAGGCCAAGGCAGACATACAGAAGTTGGTCACAGATCAGCCATGACCTTATTGACTGTGGAGCAGGTTCAAATAGGCTGAATGGCCTACTCCTGTTTCAATTTTCCAAACGGTTCTGCAGTCAAGCTGCTCCATAGCCTTCACTTTGACCTTGAAATTGTACGTGATCTCCCACACATTTTGTAAACCATACTTTTAAGGGAAAGAAACTTCATTTGAAATTTATTAACAATGTTTACTATTTCTTTGACTCTTGCTGCTTGAGCATTTTTGTTGATTCGTGACCATCCTGATTTGATTATGTCATACCAATTTGAGAGAGTTCAATTCTTATTCCAGGATTAGAGCCCATAAACTAGGCCCAAAGACCATAAAATTAGGGCATTCCTGAAGTACAGGATTGTCACCAGATGTTAAACTAAGTTTTTGTCTGCTTTTTCTCCAACTAACATCAATTTTTACTGATATGATACAATTAATATAGAGTACCACCCCAAGGAACTCTTAACAATGTAGTAGAAATAGGCGAATTATCAAATGGTTTAGCTTAGTGCTTTGAGGTGAATTAACTCATCTGAAATAGTTTAACTGTCATAGACCTCATTATGACTTTTAACACTCTACAGGATTTAATACCTCATTCTAGAGGTGAAAAGTCAGTATCACTGCACTTTATTTTCCATAGCATGTTTTTCTTATTCAGTGTTGAAGTTTACACAGTTACTTTTCCTGATTATTTAAATAACATTCTAATTTGAACTCAGTAGAAGAGTCTTGAAGAGATTAATGTCATTCATTTGTTTTGTCTGCTGTGTTTATCTAGTGACTCATAAATGTCATGTTTAATGCTGCTGAATCATGCAGTTATGTGAAAAGAAAGCTGTTAAAATCATTTGTTGTATCCTCGTGATGAAACAGATATACTGTTTCTTATAAATGCTTTACTCCATCACTTCAACTGTTACTGCTACTTTTAACAAAAGAAGGATTTAGTTGCATGGATTTGGCAAGGAAATAAATGTTACACTGATGCAGAATGGGGTACTCTTGTAAAGCTGCAGTATTATTAAGTTAAGAAAGCTTTGCACAACAATTCTTGAGGATAAGTGCTTGGAGTATTGTCCAGTATTAACATTGCTTATTAAGAGAAAAATGAAAAATTTAAAAATTATTCCTTTTTAATGTTAGAGTTTTAACTATCATCTCTAGTTATGAAATTTTTTTTATATATTCGCCAGAAATTGCACTAATTAGAGCAATAGACAGGTCCTGTACCATGTCATCATCTACCCACCCCTAGCCCCCTTACCTTTGCTTATACTAACGATCTCTTTTTCTACATTGTCTCGCGTTGGATTCTTGTGGAATTGCATCCGAAACTACTTGAACATTATTAATAAATTGATTTCTTGCTAACTTTGTGCAAGTATGATGCTTCCACTGTAACTTCTAATTACAGGAAGTAGAACTCCAGTATGGTTGAATCGTAAAGGTTAAAGCTACCTAACCAAGTTAAAGAAATAAGCTGACTTCTAATCATTGTTCTTCCTCACCGAACACCAACACCTGGCATTTTTTTTTCCCTCCCAGTTATTCATTCTGAGTGTCCATAATTTGACATGGAATGATTGCTTTTAAATTCCTGTTACAGATGTTGACCATCTGTTCGAGTGTTATGAAGACTGACTAATCAAAGTTATTCCTGGCTTATTCTTTGCTGTGAAGCTGCCATGACCAAACAGATGGTGCATGTTAATGTTCAAGGGTTTCCTTTACTTCACCACAATTTCAGTTTTTTTTAAAATCTCCTCCACATTTTTACCCTGCTCCATTCTCCGTGGCAAAATATGTTGTTACATTCTAATAGGAATTTGAAAGCACAGGGCACGTAATGTAAAAACAATCTCTCCACATTTTTGCCCTGCCCCAATTTATTCCATTGCTGAAACCGCTTTGATACGTTGCAAGAACTTAAATGTACACAATCAATTACATAAAAGCAATCTCTCAATTTCTGACATCGTATGAATCCACATTAGCTTTTTTGTTTTAAGGCCCTTGGCGAGCCAATTTAATTTTATTTATTAGTTGCAATCTGCAGGAAAATTTTTACAGATCTGCCCATATTTTTTTTTAATCTGGTGCAGTAGATGGTAAATTCTTATCCATTCATCAAGAATCCATTGTTTACACTCCATGGAAGTGTTTGTAATTCATAACATACTCAAATATTGTTAGTAGAAGCATTTACAGAATGATTCAGTTTAATTGTTAACTCCGTGGCATTTTTCAAACAGATTCATGAATGTTTTAGCTAATGATCTTCTTGATTGAAGATTGTCAAAAGGGCAATTTGAGAGAGGCAAGAACTAAGCAGCTCATTTACCAGTGGTCTTAATGTGGAGAAGAGGAAGAATTTTGAGTGTTATCAGCCTTTTAGACCTCTTACACAAGTAGAGGCAAAGTCATTGAATATTTTTAGCAGCAGAAGTAGATTCTTGACAAACCAGGTGGTCCAAGGTTATCTCGGTAGGCAGGAATGTAAAGTTGAAGATATGATCAGACCAATAATATTTTTATTGAATGGCAGAGCAGGATCGAGGGGCAAAGTGGCTGCTCTTCGTAATGTATTTGTATAGTTGAATTATATTTCACTAGAGTATGTCATACTGATAGATTGTAGCAGGAAGGGCCTCAAATTTCTGGGCAAATGGACCAGTTTGAGGAACCTAACATAGCTGGCGCCACTGTTCTTATGAAGAGCGTTGCAAATATTAAGAGGGAAGGTTTAACATCATTTTGCAGGAGCGGAAACTGGAATAAAACAAAAGAGCTGGGAAATAAGGTGATAGGAGATGGAGAGAAGGAAATGGCATGGTTTAAACACAAGATGGGTTTGATGTCCATTTTAGATTAGATTCACCCATTCCCCTACCCTATATTTACCCCTGACTAATGCACCTAACACTATGGGCAGTCTAGTATGGCCAATTCACCTGACCTGCACATCTTTGGGTTGTAGGAGGAAACCGGAGCACCCGGAGGAAACCCACGCAGTCACCAGGAGAATGTGCAAACTCTACACAGACAGTCGCCCGAGGTGATAATCCCTGGCGCTGAGAGTGTTGGCAGCGGTAACCACTGAGCCACCGTGCCACCCCTGTTTGTAAATACAGCAAATATAGTTGTTACAGTTGAAGAACTTTTAAACCCATTTGACCACATTGCACTATGTTCGGGCTCAAATAAAATTGTTGTTTGTGATTTTAAAATATTCATAAAAACTGAGGGAGGATATTTGTTTTGTGGCATTTGTCTGTGCTATGATGATTTATTTGCATAGATATGATATAATTGAGGCATAAAAAGTCAGTCGGATTTGTATTACAGAAGTATTAAGGTATGTGTAAATTGGTGGGCCATCAAATAGTGGGAAGGAGAGATTAGAGCAAAGTAACTGGCAAATTATGTAAGAACTCCAAGACAGTAATAACTGAAGATTTAATTTATTCTGGTGCAGATTGGGATATCACAAAGGCTGAAGGAGAAAAAATTCATAAATGTGCACAGAGACCTTTCTTGACCAGTGAATAAAAAGTTTTGAGAGATTGGCTTTGACTTTGAGAGAATGAAATTGGCCAAGTGGGCATATGTTTAATTTTGAACATTTGTGGAACAGTGATCACGATTTCAAATTTAGAATAGTTAGGAAAAATGATATTTTACGACTAAGTGCAAAAATACTTAGTGGAGGAAGACTAATTTCAGTGAGTTGAAAAGGGACCTAATATAGGTGGTCTGGCGTCAAATCGTAATACCTAAAATGTCACAGAACAATGGGAACCTTTATTAAAGACAAAATGGTTTGGGTAGATTAGGTACGATTTTCCAGAAAAGGGGAGAAGGGACATCAAATTTCAAGTGCTCCAGTTAAAACAATAATGATTAAAATTAGACAGAAGTTTTATGACAATTGTGAATTTTTTAATGTGGCTGAAAGCCAACTGTATACAGGAAAATTCAGAGGAAATTGTAAAGGGAAAGGGGCACAGTATAAGAATTGGTGCTAAAATAAGAAAGGAGCCCAGAAGCCTTTTTAAATATGTAACAAGTAAAAGGATGGTCAGAAGAAGGATTGGATGGGGGGGGTGGGAAGGAGCGGGGCGTGGGTAGAGATTGAAAAGGACACCATCTTGTGAGCACAGGAGCCATGGCTTATATGCAGTATGTACAGCACGGAATCAGACCCTTTGGCACGGATGAGTTGGACCAACTAAACAACCCAATCTGACCTGGTTTTATTTGCCAGCATTTGGATGATATTCCTCTAAACCCACCCTATTCATATAGTCATCCAGGTGCCATTTTAATTGTTGCAGTTGTACCTGCCTCCACCACTTCCTGTCATTTCTTTCCATACATGCATCACTCTCAACATAAAAAAAATTCATCCCTCAGGTCCTTTTTAAATCTTTTCCTCCTCACCTCTCGGGACACCCTGACTGTAGGAAAAAGTCCTTGGCTATTCACCCTATCAATGCCCCTCATGATTTTATAAACCTCTTTAAGGTCTCCCCTCTGCCTCCGATGCTCAAGGCGAAAGAAGTCTCAGCTTATTCAGCCTCACCCTTCAGTTCCAATCCTCCAATCCCGGCAAATCCTTGTAAATCTTTTCTGCATCATCTCGAGTTTAACGATATTTGTCCTGCAGAAAGGCGACCAAAATCATGTGCAATTTTCCAGAAGTATGCACAAGCACTTTGGATCTTTCTGTACCAAAGCACTGGTGGATTGCAAATGTTACATACCTGTCTTTTTAAAAGATGTGTTAAAGCTAGTATGTGAAAAAGCTGGTTATCAGTGATTGGGCAATGGTTGGAGACATTAATCCAGGATACACTGTAGACAAACCTTTGAAGATGGCAGGACAAATTGAGATGCTGTTTAAAACCAATTGCTCCAAATACTTTAATAGTGCAAAATGCAAGCACAAGGAAGTTACACTAAAGGTTTATACGATATTGGCTAGGCCTCAGCTAAAGTGTTGTAATCAATTCTGACACTTTTTTTTAAAATACCAAGGATTCGGAAATGGTACCGAAGAGAATCAGTGGAGTAGTATCAGAAATGAGGGCATGCAGTTCGTGGATTTATGGTTGGATATTGGGTTAAAATGTGTAAGACAGATTAAGATAGCAGGTGTTCATTCATGATCATTGTTTTGATAAAGCATGGAGCAACTCCCCAGTGGTTGAAGAGTTAATAACTCTTAATAAAAGAGCTCACGGTGAAATGAGGGAACCTTTTCAATTCAGTTGTGATCTGGAACGTACTGACTGTACAGTGGTGAGTGGAAGCAGATTCATTGGTAACATTTAAACAAAATTGGATTAGTAATTAATTTGAGGGAAAAAAATTAAAGTACAGCACTAAGGGGAAATAGAGTACAGGAGTTAATCAAATAATTCAAGTGTTGGCACAGGCGCAATGGGATGAAGACTTGCTGTGTTGTATTATTTCTATAGTGTGTGGAAAAACTTAATAGGAAAAGAATTATCTCTCCTAAGTGGAGAAACATAAATAATTGCGAAGGGAACAGTTTCTGCTTTGTATGTTGAGATGAAAAGGAAGAGTTGATGTGGAAATACATTGTGGTGATGCAAGAATATTTTAGTCAACTTTGTTTCCAACAGAGATACTAAAAGTCTTGTACTGACAGTTAAGAGGCTGCAGTTTTGTATGCTTTGGGTCTATTCCAGTTTCACTGATCCATTTTGAGGAACAGCTTTCCTTGCAAATAAATCAAAATTTGTGCATACTAATTTTTTTTCAGTTACTCCTATTTGCAGAAGCAAGAATATTGGTGGATGGTGCTTTTTGCCTAACTGAACTAACAACTTGAAATCAAATTATGTTAACGTATAGGTCAGCACTGAAATGTTTTCATCTGGCCACCATTAGCTAATTAGACTTGGCATCCTGTTGAGATTTGTACAGCTTTCAGTGCTGCCATTTTATTTCTGATCTATGTGAAATTTATTTAACAAAGCAGGAGAGGGGCAAAAACCAGCCCCGTTCAAATGTAGCATTCACTTGAGCGGTGTGTGTTGTCACAGAAAACAATTAACTATTCTGGCTATGCAATTCAATGTCAGTTACGTAGTTGGAAGTTGGTAGAATGATAAATTATTTTTTACAACTATTAAGCAGTAACCTCTCAGATATAAGAGTGATTAGGATTGAGAGTAGTCTAAGTTAAATATTGAATTGAGAAACTTTTATATGCCGAAATTATACTGCGAGCAATTACTTCATTCAGGTAGTTACCCTATCATTGATAAAGGGTAATTACTCTAGATCACTATCAAGTTTCATACCACATGATAAAAGATCAATTTAGATTCAAGACAGACAAATGAAGAAAGAAAAATCAAGTACTGTCCTCAAGCTTAGACTTCAAAGTTACACTTTTACACAATGGTATTGAATACTGGTAAGCATCGTCGTCATAAATGTACCAGGAGCAAAAATAGTTATCTCTAGAAACTCCAGTCTGGCAGCATCTGTGGAGAGAGCAAAAACACATACACTTTAATTACTGTATGACTTTCTAACTGAAAGGAGCTGAATACTTTGATTTGTTGTAATTAGGATCTCTGGTTCCTCAGCCGACCCATTTCTTGCACTTTAGCCCCCATCGCTTTCCCTTCCCCCTAGAGCAGTTTATTTATAGAATCCTGAAGTTGCATCACTGCAAGTTCCTTCAGGCAGATCAGTTGAATCTCTAATTTAACAAATGCGAGAGATCAAACAAAATCACCAACCTTGCCTCCTGTTTCCATATATTACCATAGATTATTTTGATTCATCTGTTAATAGGTCGATAAAGGTTTGAGGAGAGCAGAAGAGACATTGATAAAAGTATGTAATAAATGTTAAAAGGAAGTAATCTAACTTGTATGAAAAAGTATATAAATGTAACATAAAATTTTCTGATCAGTAAGAAAACTTTTGAGGTAGAGTGTATTGCAAGGGTTTCAGGATCCTGGAGCAGCCTTGCAGTGATGTCGCAACTGCATGTCACTAAGCATAAATGGCAGTGGCAAAAAATCTCTAGAATTAGTGTTGAAAGAATATAAGAAGTAGCAGCATGGAATTCAGCCTCACGAGCCTGCTCTTGCATTGGGTGATCATAACTGATACTATCTTCACCTTGACACTACTTTTCTGCATGCCCCCCATAACCCTTCATACCATTATTACTTAAAAATCTGTCCACCTCCTGCTTTTAAATTCACACAATGTTCCAGCATCTACCGCACACTGGCCTAGAAAATTCCAAAGATTCATGACACTCAGACAGAAGTAATTTCTCTCCAAATCTGCCACCTCTTATCCTAAAACGGTGGTCACTAGTTCTAGATTACCACACGAGAAAACTTCTTTCTACCATGTAAATCCCCTTTAGCATCTTTTATACCTCCAATTGGATTTCTTTTTTTTTCATCTAAACTGCAGGGAGTATAGGCCTAAACTACTCAGTCTGTCATCATAAGATAAGTAATCATCTACACATCACCTTTCACGTTCCCTTGCACTATTGACCTGTTTTCAAGTTTCTTCCAAGTATTAAATGTACAGTTTGGTTTGGGAATGATTTGATTTGGTGTCCAGTCCAGGACATCTTCAAAGTCCTGGGAATCTGTTTTCTCCATACACCAACTCACTGCATCACAGGCTTTGAAAGCTCTTCTGGTGGAAAGAATGGTTATAGCTGAATTTTGGCGCACTGGGCACTTGAAATTGTTTTATTTGGAAGAATATTGTTAGGAGTTGATTTATAATTATCTTTAATACATTCCTTTTGTTATTCTGTGATATCCTTAGTTATAGAATCACACAACGCATCCATGCAGACAGTTTTCCAATCTAAATTAGTCCCACTTGTAAAAATTGTTGTAGTATGAAAAGTGAGATCTTTTAAGGTTTCTGCTGTTTGAAATGTAAAATTCCTAGTTTTCTTTACCGGTATGGCCAGATTTTTATCTCAGTGGCAATCTTGTGTAGACAGTTTCCAGCTGTCCAAAGATGTATGTGTAACACGTTTGTCATGTCATATTATAATCCTTTACTTGGTGTTTTTAATATCATTGCAATGTGTGTGCATCTGTGGGCCTATGTTCATTTATTTCAAAAATATACTTTATTCACAAAAAGGAAGATAAAGAATGTGAAGAAATAAATAACCACATCTTGGAAAAAAGTCCATATTACCGAGGATATCTTAAAACACATAAAGGCGGATAAATGCCCAGGACCAGATCAGACATACCCTAGAACTCTATGGGAAGCTAGGGCAGTGATAACTGGGCTGCTTGCTGAGATACTTGAATCAATAGCCACAGGGAAGGTGCTGTAAGACCGGAGGTTGGCTGGTTTACATGCCACTATTTAAAGTGGTAAGGAAAAGCCAGGGAACAATAGACTGGTGGGCAAATTGTTAGAGTGAAAACTGAGAGACTGGATTTGCAAGTGCTTGGAAAGGCAATGACTGATTTGGGATGGTCAACATGGCTTTGTGCATGGGCAATCATGTCTCATTACTTCAAAAACACAAATCAAGTTAATGAAGAGGATCGATGACGACAGCGCAGTGGACATGGTGTATGGACTTCAGTAAGGCATTTGGCAGGGTTCCTCATGGTAGATTGGTTGGCATCACATAGCATAGAGGGGGAACTAGCCATTTGGATATAGAACTGGCTTGAAGATAGAAGCTGGAGGATGGTGGTGGAGGGTTGTTTTTCAGACTGGAGGCATGTGACCAGTGATGTGCCACAAGGATCGGTGCTAGGTATCCTGAAATCATAGAATCCCTATAGTGTGGAAAAAGGTCTTTTAGCACAACAATCCACACTGACCCTCCGAAGAGTAACCCACCCAGGCCCGTTCCCCTACTACTCTGCATTTACTCTAGCCTCCTGCCCTTAACCTACACATCCCTGAGCACTATGGGCAATTTAGCATAGCCAATACACCTAACCTGCACATCATTGGATTGTGGGAGGAGGCAGGAATCGAACCCGGGTCCCTGTGAGGCAGTCGTGCATACCACTGAGCAACCGTGCCAACCTGCTTTTCATCCTTTGTAAATCATTTGGATGTGAACATAGGAGGTATGGTTCGGAAGTTTGCAGATGAAACCAAGATTGGAGATGTAATGGACAGCAAAGTCATCTCTGTACAACAGGATCTTGATCAGCTAGACCAATGGGCTGAGGAGTGGCAGATGCAGTTTAGTTTGGATAAATATGAGGTACTTAGCAATAAGTATATAAATCCACCAAAATGGAAAGGTCCTGGGCAGTGAGGCTGAAAAAAGAAACCTTTTGGAGTGTGCAGTTTCATAGTTGCTTGCAAGGGGAGTCGCACGTAGAGGATGGTGAAGAAGGTGTTTGGTATGCTTGTCTTTATTGGTCAGAGCATTTGAATATAGGAGTTGGGAGGTCATATTGCAGCAGTACAAGACATTGGTTAGGCTACTTCTGGAATATTATGTGCAATTCTGGTTTCCCTGCTACATGAATGTTGCGAAACTTGAAAGGGGTCAGAAAAGATTTACAAGGATGTTGCCAGGGCGAGAGGGTTTGAATTACACTGAGAGGCTGAATAGACTGGGGCTATTTTCTCTGGGGTGTAAGAGGCTGAGGGGTGACCTAAGAGGTTTATAAATAAGAACGGTTTAGGGCGATTATGGCCAAATGCTGGCAAATGGGGCTGTTAATTTTAGGATATCTGGTTGGCATGGATGAATTGCACCAAAGGTTCTATTTCCATGCTGTACAGCTGTAGACTTATAGAATCATAGGGTCTGTTTCTGTGCTGTACATCTCTGACTCTATAAGTCTAGAGCTGTACATCATGGAACTAGACCCTTCGGTCCAACCCATCCATGCTGACCAGATAACCCAATCTAGTCCCACCTGCCAGCACCCGGCCCATATCCCTCCAAACCCTTCCTATTCATATACCCATCCAAATGCCTCTTAAATGTTGCAATTGTACCAGCCTCCACCACTTCCTCTGGCAGCTCATTCCGTACACGTACACATTTTCCTCTGCATGAAAAAGTTGCCCCTTAGGTCTCTTTTATATCTTTCCCCTCTCACCCTAAACCTATGCCCTCTAGTTCTGGACTCCCCGACGCCAGGGAAAAGACTTTGTCTATTTATCCTATCCATGCCCCTCATAATTTTAGTAAACCTCTATAAGGTCACCCCTCAGCCTCCAATGAAAACAGCCCCAGCCTGTTCAGCCTCTCTCTGTAGCTCAAATCCTCCAACCCTGGCAACATCCTTCTAAATCTTTTCTGAACCCTTTCAAGTTTCACAACATCTTTCCGATGGGAAGGGGACCAGAATTGCACGCAATATTCCAACATTGGCCTAACCAATGTCCTGTACAGCCGCAACATGACCTTCCAACTCCTGTACTTCATACTCTGACCAATAAAAGAAAACAACATATCAAATGTCGCCTCCACTATCCTATCTACCTGCAACTTCACTTTCAAGGAGCTATGAACCTGCACTCTAAGATATTTGGTCAGCAACACTCCCTAGGACCTTACCATTAAGTGTATAGGTCCTGCTAAGATTTGCTTTCCCAAAATACAGCACCTCACATTTATCTGAATTAAACTCCATCTGCCACTTCTTAGCCCCTTGGCCCATCTGTTTAAGATCCTATTGTAATCTGAGGTAACCCTCTTTGCTGTCCACTACACCTGCAATTTTGGTGTCATCTGCAAACTTACTAACAGTACCTCTAATTCTTGCATCCAGATCATTTATATAAATGACAAAAAGTAGAGGACCCAGCAACGATCGTTGTGGCACTCCACTGGTCACAGGCCTCCAATCTGAAAAACAACCCTTCACCACCACCCTCTGTCTTCTACCTTTCTGTATCCAAATGGCTAGTTCTCAGTTTATTCCATGAGATCTAACCTTACTAACCAGTCATCCATGGGGAACCTTGTCGAACTCCTTACTGAAGTCCTGCCCTCATCAATCCTCTTTGTTACTACTTCAAAAAACTCAAATCAAGTTTGTGAGACATGATTTCCCACGCACAAAGCCTTGCTGACTATCTCTAATCAGTCCTTGCCTTTCCAAATACATGTACATCCTGTCCCTCAGGATTCCCTCCTACAACCTGCCCACCACCGACGATGGGCTCACAGGTCTATAGTTCCCTGGCTTGTCCTTACCACCCTTCCTAAGCAGTGGCACCACATTTGCCAACCTCCAGTCTTCCAGCACCTCACCTATGATTATCGATAATACAAATATCTCAGCAAGAGGCCCAGCAATCACTTTTTCTAGCTTCCCACAGAGTTCTAGGGTACACCTGATTAGTCCTGGGGATTTATGCACCTTTTATGCGTTTATTGATAACACTTCATCTTCAAACTAGCCACTTTACAGCATTCTGAACTTAATGTGTAGTTAATTACTTTCAAATTTGAACCAACTCCCATGCTTTCCCTTTTCTTTTAACTTGTTACATTCTTTATCATATCCTCTCTCTCCCTCTCTACACTCCAGTGGGACTGTCTGTTCTTTTCAAGTCTGGCAGTTAAATACACAGTTGTTCTGCCATTCTCTCATTGCAATCATTTAATCTGAACTATCAATCTCCTTTGTCCCACAGCACTTTATAATCCACTGCCCTACCACACCCCCTACTCCCCAAACTATAGCATAAATGCTGTCCATACTTCACTTTAGTTCTGAGGAGTCATGTAGACTCAGTGTTAGCTTGCTGTGTCTCCATGGGTGCTGTCTGACCTGCTGTGATCTCCAGCATTTGTTGTTTTTTGACACAGTTGTACTTCTGACAGTCTTGTGAACGCCATATCGATTGAAGGGTGGCTCTGGTCACATGCAGAGAAATGGTTTGCTAAACGCCAGACTGCAAGTTGATTTTGCATATTCTCCAACACTTACTTCTATACTTTTTTTATTTGAAATGATCTAAGGTTTAAATGGGGTCAATAACACTCGACATAAGTCATGTCCACAAATTGTAGATGATTGTACGTTGCTTCTTAGTCTGAACCTCTTATACATTTTTGCCACGTTACGACAGTAGCTATAATTTAAACTATACCATTAGCTGTGAAGTTAGTTGAGATATCCAGAATTTTTGAAAAGCAGTAAATAATGCAGTTTGATCTTTTTTTAAAAATCCATTTCTTGAGTTTTATTATTCAAAACCATTTAATTTTATTGATTTGTTTGGCCCCCAATTTTTTTCTTCCACCTCCTCCCTTATGTTTTATCTAGATATTTTTAATCAACCTATTCAGATGTGACATGACATATCTCTGGAACAGGTGGAAATTAAACCTGGGCCTTCTGAACCACAGACAGGGACATGATCACTGCAGCATGGCCCACTGTTCCACTTCTGCTAAAGCTGAAGATAAAACCCTTGTGTGTCTTAACACAATAGTCAGATTGAAACTATTTCAAAGTAGTATATTATTGCTGTTCCTAGTTAGAAAATTGTGTTTGGGAGATGGAAGGGAAGTGCAAGGTGCATATGATGTACATTGCAGAAATAAATTAAGTTTCTTTATTAAACTGTTTTCATTAGTTGTAATATACATTAAAAGGTATTTCATAAGCATTGTTACTATGCATCAGACCAGTGCACCTTGTGACCTTGAAACAGTCTGTTCCTGTGCTTTTGTCTGATAATTGTTTGTCTTTGAGTTGTTTTGAGTCTATCAAGTCAATGGCACATTTTTGCTTAGCACCTACTTTTCTTGAAATATTACACAGATTAGATGTGCAATCTCTCCTTTTGCATGACGGAAGCTAGTGCTTCCAAATAAACCTGTTGGACTATAAACTAGTGTTGCAATTTTTAACTTTGTTTTGATCTTTGTATTCATCACCTTCAAGCAATTAGTCAATCATTTGTTCAAGGTTTTGTTTCAAGTTGATATTATGAGGCAGTTTGCACTATTTTATTTTAAGTACAAATATACAAACTTAAGATTCATTGTTCTAACAAATGGTATCCTCTGTTGCTAATCTTGGCTGCAATATTCTTTTGGGCCCAAGTCCTCCTTGTTTCAGCATAAAATCAGTGAGAAATGGGCTGCATCACTTCAATAAAGGTTTGAACTGAACTGCACGCAAGTGCTCAATATCTACATCTAGCAGCTGATTATCCATTTTTATGCAAGTACAATATTTGTAAAAAGAGGCAACTGTTGATACAATTGAGATGAAATTGAATTTCAAATATTACATTTGAGTTTTGAAATTATTTTGGAGACAATCAAAAGAATCATTCAACTTAGTTTCCTGGGAGGAAGTTGTTCAAGGACATCAACTATGGTAACATTATTTATTGCAAGCTGGTGAAGATTTAGTTGTACACTATTGTGTAATTAATTCCAAGCAGTGTGTATGGAATGTAGTTGACATGGTCACCCAAAACCATGGATCTCCAGACACAGATGGAAACCTGATTTTGAAATGCAAGGTGAGTTAGTGGAATAAACCTTTGAAATCCTTCTTGACTTTTAACCAATTGAAACCATTCCAGGAGATCATATTGCTCCTGATTGTTACTCTGTAGTGCCTTCTGTTTTTATAAAAGGTGATCTCTGCTCCTGACAGAAACAGACCTAGCTCTTATTTTGAAGGGATTCAAAGATATGTTCGCCAGCCTATTCTAATGGTATACTATTCTGAGAATGGGGCTAACTCTTGACGTTTTTAGCAAAAGGCCTTCATCAGCGTGCCACTAAATCTGTGCTTGTTCCCCACTCTATGTTGAATCCTACTTTTTTTTTTTGACTGATAATTAATGTCTTGGCCTTAATATCACAAACATTGCAAGGAGAGCAAAACCGCACAGTATTGAGATCTAACTCCGGTTTTAATTTGGTGAAACATGCCATTTTACTAGTTTCTGTTATCCAGTCTGCAGATGATTTTCTCTTCAATCTGAATAGTCCAATACTGTTGTTAATTAACCTTTTTAATAGCATGCTCTTCAGATCTTTTGTAGTGCTTGTCAAGTGCGAAGTGCAGTGCATAGTGAGCTAACAAAACAATTGAAAGGCTATGCAGTAGTTACCAATGCTTTTGTGTTTCAAACCAAGTGATTGCAAATACATGTGCTTTTAATATTTCTACAGAAATCTATCTACATATTTATTATGGGAAATATGTTTTGAGCCAAGAAACACTGCTTTTACCTGTGGTGGAGAAATAGATCAGATTAATTATAGAAACATATATATCTATGTTATAACATCCACGACCTGGCCCACCCAACCATTCAGAGTTTTTGTTTATTATCTATGTTAACAAATTTTTCACCAACCCATTCAATGGAAATAAAGCAAAGCTAGAACAATGGAAATGTGCTGCCAATTTACTGTCATATTCTACACAATCGTACAATTTGGTCCCATTGGAATTCCCACACTCCTTTGTTTCTGGAATTTTAAGTTGTTTAGGATGTTTGAATGAATGGCCCTATTTTAGTTTGTAGCATGCTTAACCAGATGAATTTTGTGTTCTAGATCCAATTCTGGGTGGATATCAGCAACAGCTGAAACCATATAATTCAGCATTTCTGACACTAACTCCGAAATTGGAGCCAAGTAGAGAATCCTTTACGTATAATGGAGTGCCACTCACAGGCTCATGGCGCATTGGGACAGATTAAAGGATACTTTGAACATGCCCCTAATGAGTAGCAGGCTGATCAGTGAAATACTTGATTCTGAATTGTTCTTTACTTGGGTGCACAGAAACATCCCCTGGTGTTTCTGCCATTTTGTTTCCTCTTAATTATTTTAGTTTTTGAGCTTGCATCACCCTTGGGAGCAAATGCTAACTCTTCATAAGGTCACAAGTGTCAATCTTAAGCTCCAGATGAAGGCAAACTTTTTTTTTATTAATATGCCAGGATAATGAAGCCAATTTTATCATCTACTTTTTAAATTATTTAAGTCATTCTTTCAGATTACTTGAGTGGTTTTCACAATATTATTTCACAGATGCATATGATTTATTTCATGGTTGATTATCTGAAGATGCCAATCATGGCTATCTTTTTGGCTCACTGACAGAAGTCTGCAATTCTTGTAACTTATTTTCTATTCTTTGAACTTTCTAATGGTTGATATTAGGTGGTTAGGTGGGGAGCTTTCAAATCTTAACCTTCTAATATCAACAGCCAAACTCTTCCAGAAAGCCCAGTGCTGAACTCTTAACCACTCATGGTCAGAATGATCATCTCACCATGAGCTCCCAGTTATCATTCAACAGATGTCGTCTGTTGGAGCGTAAGGTCTCTCCCAGACTTGCTGGAAACAGTTCCTAGGTGCAGACCACATTCGTGGCCAGCACCTGGTGTCCATTATCTGTTAAGCATACTGTTCTCCCCTGGTGTACAAGCAGCTATAAATGTTTTTTGATTCAACTTACAATTAACTTCAGAACTAACCTCAGTAACAAACTACAGCTTATCTGTTATGGGTTTTTAAAACATGCTGCTGACAACAGTCAAGAGGATGTTTTCAACTCTTCACAGTTCATAGCTCCGAACCAAAATTGATTTAAAGAATGAAATAAAAATAATGAAAAAATCAACAAGGGTTCCAACAAAACCTTATTATCAAACTGGCATGTATTTTCCAAACAAGGTATTTCTCCTTTACAGTCCTTCCTTTATCCTGGCTAATTTTTAATATTGTACAATTATACAATCACTACATATCTAATTCAGTGTGGAAGAAATTCCACTTCCAAGCAGTTGATATGAAGCAACTGAAAGGTTTCAGTTGAGATTCCAAAGCACATGTACTTGGTATCTGAAAAGTATGGCAATCAATGATGAGCAAAACCATTAGAATGCCCAATACCATAGATTACATTTTCTTTCACATGCCTGATTTACACCTTGTAGATGGATAGGTTTTGGGAAGTCAACTGAGGTGCTCACTACAGGACTTGTCACATCTGACCAACATTTGTAGCCACAGTATTTATATGGCTAGTCCAGTTTAGTTTCTGGTCAGTGGTAACCCCTTGAGGTGTTACAATAATACACTAATAGAATGATTTGGAGGTGTACAAAGTTAAAAATCACACAACACCAGGTTAAAGTCCAACAGGTTTAATTGAAGCACTAACTTTGATTGTGAAGGAGCAGCACTCTGAAAGCTAGTGCTTCCAATTAAACCTGTTGGACTATGATATGGTGTTGTGATTTTTTTTTTAAAACTTTGAACACTAATGGAAGTGCCTTTAGATGTCACCAGGCAATGGTTTGATTCTTTCCTATTGGAGATGGTCATTGCTTAATATTTGATGTAGTTACTTGCCACCTGTTAGCTGAGACCTGGATATCCTCCAGGTCTTGCTGCATTTCGACATTGACTGCCTCAGTATCTGAGGAATTGAGTGGTGCCGAACGTTGTGCAATCCTCAGCAACCATCCCCACTCATCACCTGAAGATGGGAGAAGGTTTGTTGGGGCTCCTGAAGATTCAGATTTAACAGATTCACATCTGCACCAGAAGTGTCTCACAACATACCTGAATGGATTGATTCAAAATATTTGTCCCAATAAACTCCTGCAGAGGTGTCCTGGTGCTGAGATGACTGACTACTGGCAATCATAGTCATCTTTTGTGCTGAGTCCCAACAGTGGAAAGTTGCTGATATAATGTAGGACATTGAGTCAGCTGCACCATTTAATGAGATCCTGGCTGATCCGATCATTCTCAATTCCACTTTCTTGCCTTTTCCTTACATCTTTTGATTTCTTCACAAATTTAATTGTCTCGGCCTTGAATATACTTGATGAGACAGCCTCCACAGAACTTCATGGTAAAGAATTCCAGGTTCATGCTTCTCTCGGAAGAAATCTCTCGTGAGTCTTAAACAGGTGACCCCCTTACTCTAGATTATGCTCTCTAGTCGTAGTATCTTCTAGAAGGGGAAACCAACATCTCCACTTCTACTCTGTCAATCACCCTAAGAGTCTTGTATGTTTCAATGAGGTGTTTTCTTATTCTTGTAAATTCCAGTAAGTATAGGCCCAACTTAGTCGACCTCTCCTCATAAGAAAATCTATCCATACCTGAGATTAAATATGAACTGCCTCCAATACCAGTATGTATTTCCTTGGATTAGAGGCCCAAAACTGTACATAGAATTCCATGTGTGGTAAAACTAGGGCCTTGCATAGTTTTTAGCATGACTTCCCTAATTTTGTACTTTGTTCCCTTCAAAATAAAAACCAGTCTTATAAAAAAATCATGCTTGGCAGCAATTTTTCAGTGCTACATTGGCTATTTTTGTATCGCTACCATCTTGTAGGTCAATTAGAAAGCATTGATTTTTGGTTTGTGTTTTGGAGGTAAGCCCTTATGAAAAAATAAACTCAATGAATATAGTGGAGGAGAGGGAGAATGTAAAAACAAAAAAATACATTATGCAGATTTCCAGACTCCAGCAAATAATGTTTGTTTAATTTTCTGACTTTATTCTGAAGCACCATTATGCAAGATAAGAATGGTGTGTAGTCTGTCACTTTGAGATTATACATTAATTCAGTCACCCAGTCTCTGGACTGATCTGTGTTTCAATATTTGTGGATTAAGATCCAAAGGTTCAGAAATAGCATGTTTCTGCTTTTGGCTATTTTGAGTTTCCCTAATGTTTCAGTGGATGAAAACACCATACGCTACATAATAGAAGCATTTTAACAGGGAATGTTCTAACTGTTATTCTTGGGCCATGTTAATACATTTCATCTCAAACAACAATTAGAAGCATTGAGCATTGATCTATGATGCTTAACAGCCAAGAGACTTTGCAGAGAAAGGTTGCTTAACCAATGCACCACCTGTTCTAAGCAGTTAGCGATGTAAAGACCAGTACACACAAATCACGTCAAAGATTTATTGTACACCAGACCTAGTGTCATCAAATGCTTATACAATAACTGTATTTTGAAGACTGGTTATGCACATAATTTGATCTATTGTTTCTGTGTGCTTCAATTAATTGATTACAAAAAGTAAAGTAATAGCAACTGAAACTTTACATTTGTATATAACAAACGACAATTGCATTAGGTACTAATGTTTTGGTCAGGTTCATTGTACTGATGCACTTTGAATTTTAGAAGTTCATCATCTTGCCATTTGGTAGGAGTTCCTGTTGCCTACCGACCAGTCCTAAGAGATTAAGTCCTCTCCATTATGTTGAAATCAGCTAGTAACAAAGTGGCTTATGGGGTGTTTGGTGGAGGAGAGAAACGAGCAAAGCTATGTTCATTAAATTGACTCCCAAGATGTTTCACCCAGTTTTAAAAATGGAAGAATCGATCATACTTGGTCAATTTCATTGTTTGCCTCGTCCATGCAATACTCCAGGGTTGCAGTTGCTGATTAGCTGGTCAGTCTTAGCCATGAGTTTAATGGTCACTCAACACCAGGTTTTACTCTCCATTCATGAACAATGATTTGGAGGAGCCAGTGTTGGACTGAGGTGGGCAAAGTTAAAAATCACAACAGGTTTATTTGGAAGCAGTAGCTTTCGAAGTGCTGTTGCTTCAGGTGGTAGTGCTTTCAAATAAACCTGTTTGAGTACAACCTGGTGTTGTGATTTTTAACTTTGCCCACCCCAGTCCAATGGAGAGTAAAATAGAATTAATCTTTCAAGGTTGATGTTGCTGCTCTTCAAAACTGAGGATTACTTTTTACAATGTTTCTGTCTCTACAGATGTTGCTAGACCTCCTGAGTTTCTCCAGCACTGGTTTTACTTTAGATTTCCAGCATCCATAGTATTTTGTTTCTTTATTCATTAATAAACCTTTAAATGTCAATGATAGATTTTTTTTCCCACTAGATTCAAGTGATTCTGATGGAAGGCAGTTTCAAGTCCTAGCTAAACAAAGAGGCACTGGAGTGCTAAGTTAACAGATATGGAATGCTGTACTGTCTAACATAAAGCTATTGCAGAATGTCAATTTATAATTTGTTTCTAAGTAGATTTTGAATGGTCTGCTTTGTGCTGTTGCTGACCAACCTGCTACAAGGAACATGTCCTTTGTTTCTGCTTTTCAGATATTCACTGTCTCCGAGAGGAGTTGCTTCATAAAGTGGGGTTACTTCAACGTTGAATACTGTGTTTACAATCCCAGACCTTTCTTTTAATCATAAGTAGATTATATATGCAAAAGTACAGGCTTTGACTAGGTAATTTACCCCCCCCCCCATCTTAAGCTTTTCTCTTGCATTTTGCTGAAGGTGGAACATTTTGGTATCAGTCACTTCAAGTGTTTGAGCGTTTCCACAGTCGTTGAAGGCCTTGTTAGCAGTGGGACTGTCAGAGTTCACCATGACAATGTAGGCCAACGGCCTGCTTGTTGGCCTGGGGGGTAAATGTGAGAAACTTCCAGAATAGTCAGCAAAGCATGATGTCAGTACTACTGTCACTTTGCCTTCTGGTAAAGCCATTTTTCTTCTCTAGAGCATTAAGATCTATTTTTCTGAATATTCCTAATTTTCTTTCACTGGTATAGTAAGCCATACCACCAGTACTTCACAGGAGGCTGACTGATGATGTTACCTAGTATGGTGACAAAGCATCTGAAATTGAACCTTCCAGCTCAGTGAGCAAACGTTTACATCCTCTTGTTTATATATTTTTCTTTTTTATTTCTAAACCCTGACACTACCACCAAACAGCTGCAGTGCTTATTTTTCCCAGCACACATGTCATGTGTGCAGGTTGGAAGACACAATGCAAAAACCACGAGTGAGGAAAATTTGATTCATATTCCATTACCAGGAAGAAAAGAAACACCCGAGTTGCCAGTGACAAACAGTGCCCTACTCGGGGCAATGCTAAATTGATCAAAAAAGTGAAATTACTTCTGTAGTTCAGTATTTGGTCCATTTGTGTTGTTTTCCTGTAGATGCTAGTTTGAAATTCCCCCGTTGGGTGTTCATTCTACTGCGATATCTCTGGGATGATTGACTGTTTCTGTAGTATAATTATCCCAGATATGTCGCAGTAGAGCGAACAGCGAATGGGGAACTTCAAACCAGCATCTACAGGAAAGCAACACATGGACAAATACTGAACTATGGAAACAATCATCCCAACACCCACAAACAGAGCTGCATTAGAACATTATTTCAATGAGCCACCATATACTACAGCACAGAAGAACTACAAAGAGCAGAAGAATTCCTATGCAGGAGTACCTGTGCAACGTATTCTAAATGGACGGGCACCCAATGAACACAGTCTGCCGATTTCTCAGCAACAAATCCAAACAAGCAGACAAAATGCATCCAGGAACCCTAGCCATTCTCACCTACATCAAAAACACCTTGGAAATTACTGCCAAACTACTCAGACCTCTTGGTATCATGGTAGCCCACAAACCCACCAACACACTAAAACAGCAGCTAATGAAATTGAAAAACCTTGTACAGACAATGAGCAAAACTAATGCCATTTACAAAATACCTTGCAAGAACTATAACACACACTACATTGCATAAACAGGCAGAAAGCTACCCCCCAATATACATGAACATCAACAGCCACAAAAAGATATGACCCACTCTCACTAGTATCTTTACATACAGATGAGGAAGGACACCACTTCGACTAGGACAATGCATCCATCCTAGGACAAGCCAAATAGAGACCCGTGCGAGAATTCCTAGAAGCATGGTATGCCAACTGGAACTCTATCAACAAGCACATTGACTTGGATCCCATTTACCACCCCTGAGGAAAAGAACAGGAAATGACATCAGCAACTGCAGTAAACTTACACACACAAACAAAAAGCGGGCCATACCACCAGTGCTTCACTGGTGGCTTACTGATGATGTTACCTAGTATGGCGACAAAACATCTGAAAATGAACTTTCCAACTCATCGAGCAAACTTACATCCAGAACCTGAGCTACAAATCTTCTTAACTCGCTAATGTAAGCAAGGGATTTAGAATCAACTTAGTTCAGGGGACTTATCCTGAGCTGGCTGACCAGTGTACTGTGCACAATTTAAATAAAGGGTGACTGGACATCAGCCTCTGTGCAGTTATTTTGCCATCACAACTGCTGACATCCTAGCTCTGCTTTATGCAAATATGGTGTTGTGGTTGCATTTTGCAGAAATGGTGCTGTTTCTCCTCTGCTCTTGATCAATAACCACAGTATAATCTTCTAGCAAGCAAAAATGAGTAAGGTTACAGACTTTTCTCGTGCAGTAAAAATTGCTGTTAAGGTCACAGATTTGACATGAGCAAGAGCCCTTCAGCACACCTTGTTTAAAGCCTTGCTTAAACTCAATGTGAGCTACAGTGAACTCCTCCTCCATTCTGAAGTAGTTAAGTTGATGGAAAGTCCCGCATATACTTAGATATGCCTTAAATCACCAATTTTCTTAAATCAAGAAATAAAATATGTATTGAGTTGTCAACATGTGGTTGTTCGTTTTCTGGTTCTGAACAAGCTGTGAAAGTGGAAAAGGGCAGAGACGAAGGCTTTTTTTTAAAAAAAAGGTTTCATGTTGAAGATCTCAGCATACTTGAGCAAGATGGAGGAATTCAATGTGCAATTTCAGGATTTAGATGGAATATCACTAGAGTATTAGTGGATGTTACAATGGCACCCCATTCACAACTTAGGCTACCTTATGACCATCTGATTTTTTTTTCCCCTAGTCTACTTTTCCTATCAACTGAAAATTCCCATGACTTATTGCTGTCTTTTTCTAAGGAGTCCAAAAATTATCTTCCTTGATACTCCATTCTGCTATGTAGTTATATTTTAGGGCCTATACAGTACTTCTGCAAGTGATTTCATTTTATAATAACTTTTAATCTCTATCCAAACCACTTCTTTATTCGGATTTCCTGAACTTGAATCCTGTTCATTTTATGGTCAATTTCTACTTTCAGGACGTAGAGAGTAGAAATTCAGTGATGATGCCATTGCACATCAAAGAGAAGCTGTTAGATTCTCTTCTTGGAGATATTCATTGCCTGCCACTTAACTAGCAATTAGCATTTGTGCTACCTAATAGTTCAACCCTGGAGGTTGCCCAGGTATTGCTGCACATGAGCACAAGCACTACTTTAATATTTGGGAAGTTGTGAATGATACAGAACAGCCTGATGGAGGGAAGGTGATTTGAGGCAGTTAAAGTTAGTTGGACCTGGGACACTACATTGAGAAGCTTCTGCAGTGATACCCTGGGACTGAAATTATTGGCTTCCAACAAGCATGAGCATGATCTTTTGTGCAAGATATGATTACAATGAGCAGTGTATTTCACTCTGGTTACATTGATTCCAATTTTTCAAGGATCCTTGATGACATACTCAGTCAACCGCTATCTTGATCTCCAAGACAGTCATTCTCCCCTCCTCTGGAGTTCAATCCTTGTTCATGCTTGGGTCAAAGTTGTAACCAGGTCAGGAGTCAAATGGTCTTGTAGCATCCAAACGACACAGCAGTGAGTATGTTTCTTGGAACATGTGTGCAGGAGTAGGCCATTCAGCCCCTTAAGCCTGCTCTGCCGTTCTAGATCAGTGCTGATCATCTATGTCCAAACAACATTTCCCCACAAGTAAAGAATAGGAATAAATGTCATTAGCAATTGGCTGTCTGCCACAAGTGAGGTAGCTCAAGGATCAGGGCTTTGTCCTCCAACGTTTCACAATCCATACCGATGTTTGGATGTGGGACCAGTTGTAATTTTTCCAAGTTTGTAAAAGATACAAAACCTGATGGGAATGAATGAGAGGATACAGAGAGGGGATTTAGAGCAGCTGAATGAGTGAACAAGAGCCCAGTAAATGGAATGTAAATGTGGATAACCGAGATCATCCATTTTTGAGGAGCAACAAAAGTGAAAAGCATTTTTTTAAATGATGAGACTGGAAGTTGTATTTGTCCAAAGAGACCTTTGTATCCTTGTTAATACGTCACTGCAAGCTTATATACATATGCAGCAAACAATTCAAAAGACAGCACCACATTTAGAAATGGCTTTTGGTTTTGAAGTTCAAATCATCGTAAATTTTGAGAAACATTGATCCCACCAGTGATCCTTCTGGAATTTCCCATCTGTCACTCAGAATGACTACCTCTTTTACTCTCACTGTTTTCTATCTAAATGAAGTTAGCTACCAATCCAATTGGCTACTTGCCCAACTACAGGTTGTCTGACATTTTATGAAGGTCTTTTGAAGGTTCAAGTAGATTCTACAAAATGCATTTTCATTGCCACTGTTACCTTGTTTAAAAACAAAATTGACTAAGTTGGTCAAGAAAGATCTTTTTCCTTTTGATATCCTTGCCAAATGCTCTTTATATTTCATACTGCACGCATGTCAGTTACTTCCATTTGTTGTTCACTTTTTGATAACCACAACCACAGCCACAGTAATTTGTGAAGTATGTTTGCCAAGCTAGGAAGTTGATTTGTGGATGTTGTGTTACCTCTCTGGGTGACGTCTTCAGTGATTTGGAGCCTCCTGGGAAGTGCTGCTGTACTGTCTCTTCTGTAATTTATTTGGTTCCATTCCTGCTGCTTCCGGTTGCCAGTTCCAGTTGTTCAGCGTAGTGGCCGGTATATTGAGTCTAGGTCAATGTGCTCATTGATGGAGTCTGTGGATGAGTACCATGCTTCTAGAAATTCTCTGGCTGTCCTCTGCTTGCTTGACGAGCGATCGTTGTGTTGTCCCTGTCGAATTTGTGGTCCTTGTCCTCTGAATGCATGACTACTAGGGACAGCTGGTCGTGGCATTTAGTAGCCATTTGGTGTTCATGGATGCAAATTTCTAGTTGTCTGCCAGTTTGTTCCTTCATCGTGTTTTGTGAAGTCTTTGTGCGGTATCTTGTAAATTACATTAGTCTTGTACATGATGAGTATAATATCTTTAGTCCTGGTGAGAATTGTCTGTGTGTGGCTGTCAGTTTATGGGCTGCCATGAATCCCAGTGGTCGCAGAGGTCTGGCTGTTAGTTCTGAGATGTCATTTCTGTAAGGTAGTGTGGCTAGTGTGTTGGATCATGGCATGTCCTAGTCTTTGTTTGTTTGGCATCTATGGATGAAGTTATTGGGATATCCATTCTTGATGAAGGCTCTGTAGAGGTGCTCTTCTCTTTGCAGGTCGAGAGGGCTACAAATCACTGCAGCACTTTTGAACAGGGCCCTAACACAGCTGCTTTTGTGTATGTTTAGGTGGTTGCTGTTGTAGTTCAGGACTTGGTCAGTGTGTGTGGCTTTTCTGTGCATTTTGTTTTTTGTGGTGCATTCACTGTTCTGTGTTCTTTCTACCACCATATCTGGGAATGGGAGTTGATTGTTGGTTTTCTCCTCTCTTGTAAATTTGATCTCTGTAAGCATGGTATTGGTGTGTTCTCAATCTCTGTTAACTTAATTACACAAGTGTTGTCTGCATATCTGATGCAGAGTTTGGGTCAGATTTGTGGGAGGGCTGTTTGAAACCAGTCTTTGCTTCACTGCTTCTGCTATTGTCATCCCATTTCTCTATCAGAGTATCAGTCAAAATAAACACCCAGAGACCCAGTATAGCTTTACCTCCATCATCTTTGTTTCGGGCCCTGGAGGAAACGATTGCCTCTCAATTCTTGGTCTTCTCTTGAACAGCAGATTCTTAAGGAATTATATAGTTACTTGCAGGGAGCAGCATCTGAATAAGGCAGCATCAATGTTTGGGTGACTGTTGCAATCAGCAAGCATCAAGCATTGCAGTAATGTTTAAACCATTTGGCGTTATACAGTGGATGTTCTTATCCTTGTTAACTGGTATTACATAATGGATGCTTTTCACCTCAGTAACCCACTATCCTTTCCTCCAGCACCTCATTGATAACTGCAGTTTCTTATCTGGTCAAAATCATGCCAGCTTAGCCTTTGTCAAGCAACCCTAAATTTAACACTCTCCCCACCTGGTCATACCTTGTATACTTTTCTCATTTATGAGCCTGGAGATGGTTGAGCCCATAGGTTTCCCATTGATCTGTTCATATATTTGGTTGTTGAATGTGAAGTGTGTCATCAAGCACAAGTCTAATAGTTTGAGTATGCGGACTGTTAACCAGGAATGACCTATCAAGAATGAAACCAGAAGGAAACAATACCCCAAGATTTTACTGATTTCCAAAGGTACATAAATGAGACATACCACTTAGACCTATGGTGGCACTTCTAGGAACTTCATCGCACAAACTGACAAAAGAACTCCAACAGCAACTGAAACATCTTATCAGCAGATCCCAACACTCTATGCAATCATCACAGGAATTCCTAGTCAATGTCAAGAACATAAACATAGACAAAGACAAAGCAATGGGCTCATTTGATGTAACGGCGCTGTTCACTTCAAATGACAAAACTCAAGCCAGAGGGACAGTAGCCAACCTCCTGGACAGGCAGAACAGACAACAAGAGGGGAGAACCTATCAACAAGGACTTCATGCTCAAACTACTAAACCTGTACTTGATGACACACTTCACATTCAACAACCAAATTTATGAACAGATCAATGGGGCACCTAATGGACTACCAAGCAAATTCCAGAAGACACCATAGTGCAGCTCTTCACAGGAGGCTCCAAAGCACTGAAGATATCACCTAGACGGGACAAAATCTCTGCAAATCAACTTCCCAGCTCAGAGAATCTACCCATAACTATGACAACTGGCACCCGAACTACAAATCTTCACGCAAACCTCAAACTTCACGATTTTGCATTTTCAATATTGTTTCTTGTCAGCATGGTGTGTCTGTTTATGTTCTAGCTTTTTGTTTTGTCACTTACTGATTTTCAAGACTTTTACTGGCAGCCAGCAATATGGGCATGTACTTTCTGGTAATGATGACTTGCATATAAATCCATCTGAATACTTGTGGTGATGAATGTTAAATTGTTTTTACTTATGGGGAAAGTTATGCTGTAACATCTTGAATGTCTGCCTGCTGGTATTTTAATTTGAGCACATTGTCTTCATTAGTGGTAAATAACAATGTTCATCTTTTCTAATAAGTGCATTGAAAATCCGAATCACTACTTGTAAAACACAAAAGATGGACATGATGGCAAAACCGTTGAATATTTAACCTAAAACTTATGAAATCAAAATCTAGTTAAAAATCGCAATACTGTGGAAGCATGTTATTTATTTAAAGGTTATTGTAAATGTGTAACCAATATGTATAAAGGTATATGTTTTACTGTTTTGTGTATTATGTATTGGCTGCAATAGTGTAAAATTAATGAAGGGGCATTGTGTGGTGTTGGTAGCTTCAATCTGCACCTGCCCATAAAATGTGTTGATCAGATGGAGTAAAATCCACCTCTGTACAGTTTTGCAGATGAATGCAGGGAGATAGTTTGTCTCAATTTGATAGATGTTTATAGATTTTGAGGATGTTTCTCTGGGCAAGTAGCAAAAATTCAAATGTAGTTTGAAATTCTTTCCCCAACTTCTTACATTTCAATTTCTAATGCAATAATGCAGAATATAGCTTGTAAGATACACAGTAAAAACAAAAATCTGTGCATCATATTACAGACAATCCATTATAATTAATTAATTCAACGTAATGCATTTTACCATAATCTACAGCTTTGGAGGTTTCAAAGTTACAACTGACATGCATGTTAAGCAGTACAGGATGCAGTTGTAAACAGTCAGTACAGATAGAATGCACTGGAAAAATTAGGTCAATTTTTTCTAAATTTGTTTCTTTTTTAATATTAGCAGTTTCTAAAACCATGTTACTGTAACACATTTCCAGTTGGTTAAAATTCACTGTGGTTTGAAAATGCTATTTGAATTAAACCTACATTTGTTGAGAAACGACCATTTGTGTTTTCTCATCACTTCTTGTTTTCTCTCCTCTGTTAGTGTAAAATGGCTGACCAAAGGCAGCGCTCATTGTCCACCTCAGGGGAAACATTATATGTTGTTTTGGGACTTGACAAAAATGCTACGCCAGAAGACATTAAGAAATCATACAGGTAAAGCATTCAAATAATGTGGAATGTCACAAATAATGTGATATCTACACCTCATCTTCAGTATTTATTTACCATGTTGCCTTTCAGACCTATGACACCTGAAAGTGTGGCCTGTGAAACAAATATTGTCAGGTTATTGCACCACAAATGGTGAAAAATAAATCTGGTAGAATGAGTGTTAATCAGAAATGTGATAACGTCAAGTACACTGTAGCTAATTTTCATTAAGATTATTAAGAAATGAGTAAATTCAAACTGAGAAAGCAAGGTGCTTTTTGCTTGTCTTTCTTTAAGATAATCAATCCCAAATTGATAAGTAGCTAAACCAGACAGTTCAATATGTGAATAATCATTATCGTGTAGTTTCTTTTTAGTGGGCTAAAAAAGGTTCTTGGAACAAAGTTCAAAATGAAATGCTGCAGTTCGCACAATTTGAAGACACTCTTATGCAAAGGTTGTTTTTTCTTTCAAAGCCTGAGACTTCGATTTTTGAAGTATTTGTCTGGAATTGAATCTTTGGAGACTGCCTTCCTTTCTTTCACTCCCAGTAATTATCAACATGGTTTCGAAGAAGATGAGCCCATCTCATTTTCATTATTGCTGCTTCAAAAATTCTGATTAAATATACCTCCCTAGTTTGTATCAAACTGACCCAACCTTGACATTTGTATTCTTTTTAAATTATTAGTTGACTGTGATGCTCCCCTCAGCAACGTGTTCTTTCCTTGTTTGTATAGGTAGCCAGTCATTCTTGTGTTCCTCTCACCCTAAGGGAGAGAGTGCAAATAAGGAAAGATGACTTCTATTTTAATTTAATTCAACTTCCAATTTCTGTACCTGAAGATTGAAACAATGATGCAAAAGGAGTTTGATTATGAGAATGAGCAGATTTTATGTTGAAAGAACAGTATCATGACTAGTCAACTATATTGTAGGATGATAGGTCGTTTTAGTTATAGTTATTGAAGTTTAGATGATGTAATGTCGTATCACAGAATAATTAAATCATGGTAAAATAGTGTTATCCTACAACAATGTAGCATTCTTTAGAGTTAGTTTTGCAGTTTAGAAAGAGACCTTCAACCCAATCAAGTCTTGTTGGATTATCAAGCACCTATCTATCCTAGTCATGTTTTCCAACACTTGGCCTGTTTCCATGTATACAGTGGTAGTTCAAGTGATCCATCTAAGTACTACAAGTGTATTGCACAAAAGGAAAATGAACCAAATCTGCATAAAAGCACTTTGGAAAAATCTAGTCCTGACCAGCGAATAGCAAAAGTAACCATTTTTCCAACAATATCCTTTTATAACCACGAAATCTGATTTTGAAATATTGCTCCTATCTCCATTTCAGAATTTTTTACTCTTCTAATGAGGTCAGAAGTCTTTCTTATCAGTGACATTCTCCATATTCACACTGTGATTCTCTGTCTCCCTCCAATGGTTACAAATGTTGATTTTTCTCAGTTAATTCTAAAAACATTAAGTACTGCTAAAGCAACTTGAGACTTCTTTCTGACTCTGCCTTAAAGATTGTCAGAACTAGAATTAAAACAGAAACAAATTGCTGGAGAAACTCAGATTTGGCAGTATCTGTGGAGAGAAAACAGTCAATGTTGCAGGTCCAGTAGCCTGCCTTCAAAACTGGTAAATAGTTCTGATGAAGGATTACTGGATCTGAAACGTTGACTCTCCTTTCCATCAATTTCTGCTTTTTTTTTTGAAATTGCTATTTCTTTTTGATTTTATTGTCAGAACAAAACTGCCATTCTGTTCTTTCTAATGGAACGTGTTGTGGCTTTGCTTCTGTCTTTTTTGCTCCACCTTCCCCAATCCCTGCCTGTATATTTGTTCATAGGAAGTAGAATCATAAATAAATAAATTGATTCCTAGAATGAGCAAGTCAGCCTGTGAGGAGCAATTTAGTGGACTGAGTTTGTGGTCTCTGCCATTTTGAAAATTGAAACATATGCAGTCCTTATTGGAATGCAGTAGCATCATAGCAATGTTCAGCATGGAAAAAGACCTTTTGGTCCAACTTGTCCATGCCAACCAGATATCCCAAACTAATCTAGACCCATATGCCAGCATTTGGCCCATATCTTTCCAAATTCTTTCTATTGATATACCCATCCAGATGCCTTTTTAAATGTTGCAATTGTACCAGCCTCCACCACAGCCTTTGGCAGCTCATTCCACACACGTACCACCCTCTGCGTGAAAAAGTTGCCCCTTGGTCTCTTTTACATCTTTTACCCTCTCACCCTAAATCTAAGCCCTCTAGTTCTGGATTCCCCCACCCCATAGAAAAGACCTTGTCTATTTACCCTATCCATGCCCCTCATGATTTTATAAACCTCTATAAGATCACCCCTCAGCCTCCCATCCTACAGGGAAAACCACCCCAGCCTATTCAACGTCCCCTTATAGCTCAAATCCTCCAACCCTGGCAACATCCTTGTAAATAATTTCTAAGCCTTTTTAGTTTTCACAATATCCTTCTGATAAGGAGACCAGAATTGCACACACTATTCCAAATGTGGCCTAATCAACATCCTGTACAGCTGCAACATGACCTCCCAACTCCTATACTCAATACTCTGACTGATAAAGGAAAGCATACTAAATGCCTTCTTCACTATCCTATCTACCGTTGACCAAACTTTCAAGGAGCTATGAACCTGCGCTCCAAGGTCTCTTTGTTCAGCAACACTCCCTTGGACCTTACCATTAAGTGTATAAGTCCTGCTAAGATTTGCTTTCCCAAAATGCAGCACTTCGCATTTATCTAAATTAAACTCCATCTGGCACTCCTCAGCCCATTAGTCTATCTGATCGAGATCCCATTGTAATCTGAGGTAATCTTCTTCGCTGTCCATAACACCTCCAATTTTGGTGTCATCTGCAAACTTACTAACTATGCCTCTTCTATTCAAATCCAAATCATTTATATAAATGACAAAAAGTAGTGGACCCAGCACCAATCCTTGTGGCACTCCACTGGTTACAGGCCTCCAGTCTGAAAAACAACCCCCACCACCACCACCCTCTGTCTTCGACCTTCAAGCCAGTTCTGTATCCAAATGGCTAGTTCTCCCTGATGTTGAGAAAATGCATCCAGTGGCTGGGAACCTGGAATGCCAGTTAATAGACTGGTATTTTAAAATAAATTTGAACTTTTATTGTCAAAAGGATTGTGAATCTTTGGAATCCTCTGTTGCAGAGAACTTTACGTGCTCGTTGAGTATCTTCAATACATGTCAATATTAGGGTGCTAATAGATTTACAGATTGTGGGGATAAATGCAGGAAGATGGAATTGTGGAAAGAGGTCAACCATTATCTTGGTGATTGAGCAAGCTCAACTCTAGATCTTCTTTCTTAGATAAGAATTTGATTTTTGTGGTATAATGGAGAAGCCTTGCAATTTCAGTACTATTGATGTGGTATTAAATACTGTCACTACGAAACAAAACACTAGAGGGTGCAATTTATTCACTGAACGTTACCAGTATATGTTTTGAGATCCTGTGCGTGCACAGTACAGTCAATTTCATTCCCTATGCTGGTGTCTTTGAATTGGAGTCATACAGCCTGGAAACAGACCCTTTGGTCCAACCAGTCCATGTCGACCCTAATCCCAAACTAAACTATCCCTTCAAACATTTCTCAATCGTACTTATCTAAACGTCTTCTAAACATTGTAACTGTACTTTCATCCACCATTTCCTTTGAAAATTTATTCCACACACCAGTTACTGCCTTTTTTAAGAAAAAGTATTGCTAATCATGTCTTTAAAGATGAGAGGAAAATGATTTAAAAATATGCCCCCTAGTCTTGAAATTCCCCATCCTAGGGAAAAAAGCACTTGCTATTCACCTTATTTTATGCACCCCCCACCCCCCCACCAATAATTTTATAACCCCTCAAACTCCTACACTCCAGCGGGAAAACAATGTTCCAGTTTATCCAACCTCTGCTTATAACTTCCATTCCTGGCAGCATCCTGGTAAATATTTTGTCAACCCTCTCCAGCTTAGTAGTATCTTTCCTATTACCAGGGCAATGCGAACTGCACTTCAGAAGAGGGCTCACCAATATCTTGTACAAAACCTCAACATCCCAACTCCTAATAAGTCCTGGTTTGTTTATCAAAATGCAATACCTTGCATTTAATGAAATTAACCTCCATATGCCACTCCTCAGCCTATTGACCCAATTGATCAAGATCCTTGTACTCTTAGATAACCTGCTTCACTGCCCACTATACCACCAATTTTGATGTCATCTGACTTACTACCATGCCTTCTATATTTTCATAACTCACTTATATAAATGACAGACAGACAAAAGTAGCCAGCACTGATCCCTGCAGAACACAGCTGGTAATGGACCTCCAGTGCAAAAAATAGCTGTCCTCCTCCATTCTGTCTCCTGCAGCTCAGCAAACTTTTTAAATCCAATTTGCAATCTCACTCTGAATCCTGTATGATCTAACTTGACTACTTAGTCTATCATGTGGAACCTTGTTAAAGGCTTTACTAAAATCCAAATAAGCAATCTTTTTGGTTGCTTCTTGGTTACTTCAATCAAGTTTCTGAGACACTATTTCCCCTACACACAACCATGCTGAGTATCTGTAATCATTCCTTGCCTCTTCAAATATATTCTAGATTGGAGTGGCGCTGGAAAAGCGCAGCAGTTCAGGCAGCATCCGAGGATCAGGGAAATCGGCATCTCGGGCAAAAGCCCTTCATCAGGAATAGATTCTGATGAAGGGCATTTGCCCAAAACGTCAATTTTCCTGCTCCTAGGTTGCTGCCTGACCTGCTGTGCTTTTCCAGCACCACTCCAATCTAGAATCTGATTTCCAGCATCTGTAGTCCTTGTTTTTACCTCTTCAAATATATACAGATTCTATCTATCAGAATCCCTTCCCACAGCTTACCCACCACTGAAGTCAGACTCTCAGGTCTATAGTTCTCAGGCTTTACCTTGCATTCTTAAATAAATTAGTTGTTTTCATTAACCTCTAGAATTGTTTTTGGCTTTGCATATTAAATTGCATCACCTATTCTAATTCTGTGATCAACTGAAGAATGAGGTGAATTTAAACAAAAAAATGGTTTCAAAATGCTTAATTCTGATACTAAAGTGTTTTTGCTAGGCAACATTGTTTTATAATTGTGTATTACAATGTAAAAGTCAGTATATCGTACAACTGCAAAGCCAATTTGTAGTTTAGTCTTGACATGGGGCAGGTCAACTTTGAATGAATCATACAATTTGAGTTAAAATGTGATTTAATTGCTGCATGCAAATTAGAAGTAGTTCGTACATTTGACTGTTGGGAATGAAATGCAATGAAACTGATCACAGTAATGACTGCAGCAGAAGTTCTTTTGGGTTAGATATGATCCATCTAATTTTTTGAGGTGCTGATTCTAAGTTTTTCACTTTTTGATATGGGCATTGTGCTCACCAAGAAGGTTTTTCAGTCCTAATCTAAATTTCTGACCCCAAATCCTCTCCGTCACATTCCATTTATTTGCACTGCTGAAAGTTCGCTAACCATTTGTTGACTTATCTCTGCTCATTAATAAGACTACAAGATGTATACGCAGAAGAAGGCCATTCAGCTCATCAAGTCTGCTCATCATTCAGTGAGATAGTGGCTGGTCTGCCGATTCACATCACCAATTTCCTGCGCTTTCCCCAGTACCCTTCATTTTTTTTACTAGTTAAAAATATGTATCTTGGCTTTGAATTATATTTGTCCACCCAACTTCTACAGCATTCTCTACCCTCTGAAGAAATTTATTGTCAACTATATCTGAACTTGGCAATCTTTTACTATGAGATAATGCCGTCTGGCCCAATACTGCCCCACAGGGAAAACAGCGTCTAAATCTTATTTTCAATAAGATCACTTCTTGTTCTTCTAAAGGCCTCTAGCCTCTTCTCTTAAGATTATTTCTGGACTGCCTCCAATACCAGTGTACCCTTTCTTGGATAAGAGGACCAAATCTGCCCACAGCATTTTTAGGTGTGGTCTAACTAGTGCCTGTATAGTTTCAGCAAGATTCCATTTCCTCAATGACCTGTCCCATTGATCAGTAACCTACATTAAATTTATACCTCAATTTTTAAAATACTTTGTTTTCAAATCCCTATATGCTCTTTGCCTCCTTATCTTTGTAATATCCTCCAGCCCAACAGCCCTCTGGGATACCTCTGTTCTTCAATTCTGGCCTGTTGATTTTCATTTTCTCCATTGTTAGTGACTGTGCCTCCAGCTCTGAATTACTGTTTGTCCATTTCTCTACCTCACTCGCTCCCTCTTTGTTCCTTTTAATGAGTTAAAGACTGCATGTTTTGTTTACTTAACATAGTAACTCCTTAGTGCAATATTTTTGTTTTATAATGCTCCTGAGGCATCTCTGAACTCACTCCATCAAAAGTGCTATAAATGTAAGAAGCTACTGCTGCTGTTGCCATTTGGCTGTTTTTTTAATTGGCTCCATAATAAGCTCCAACCATCCTCCCCTAAATCCCTTTTTAAAATGCAACATCTTGAATAAAACTTCCTCCTTTAGCTTGCTGTCCATTATTTTACTTGTCTTTACAGTGAATTTTTAGTGTGGAAATGCATGCCTGGGTGAAAGATTAAGGTGTTTTGTTTGGTTTCACTAGAGCTCAGGGCCCTGATTCTATCAATGGATGCCCATAGAGTGGATATTAGTGTACTGTGTTGGAGTGCAGATAACTTTGGAAAGAAATTTCACAAGAAATGTACTGATGTATGTAATGTACTGAAGTCAGTAGTTCTTAAAAATAACTCCTGACACTACCTATCTATCGATCAATCTATTATGCAAGTTGAGCAGGAGTTTTAGTAGTTATGATAAGTAGATTGGAACAGTTTTAAAAGTTGCACCATTCTTCGGTGTTCACACAAGTGAATTACTCTTTCTAACTACTTGTATGTGTTGCCTTTTTATGCAGAAAACTTGCACTGAAGTACCATCCTGACAAAAATCCAGATAACCCTGAAGCATCAGAGAAATTTAAAGAAATAAACAATGCTCATGCAATTCTGACTGATGCAACAAAACGGAATATCTATGATAAGTATGGCTCATTGGGTCTCTACGTGGCAGAACAGTTTGGTGAGGAGAATGTAAATACGTATTTCGTCCTGTCTAGCTGGTGGGCAAAGGTGAGGATTTATAATATACTGAAATATTTGAGCAAAAATGTTAATCATTTGCTAAGACGCCTGGCTACTAAAGCATTGCAGTCAGCAATAAAAGGTCAGCAGTTGCCTCTGGCCTCCAAGAAAAGATGACCGAAAAAGATTTGGTGAGCTGTAGAATATCCATTTCCTCCATTTCAACATAATTTTGAATTTGACAATATGCTGGGTCTAATGCAGGCAGGTTGACAAGTGAATCAGTCAACCTGATTGAAGCTTTATACTAATAAAGCAAATAAGACTTTATAATCTGCATTTTAATATTTTTACAGAAAGTGAAATAAAGATTAGGACATATACACAACAGATCAAATTAGAAAGAAACACTGAGCATGCTGGAGAAACTCTAATCCTACAGTATCTAGCGAGCGAATGGAGTTAGTGCTTCAAGTTCAGTATAACTCTTCTTCAGAATAAGACTCAACACCATTCTGTTTTTGATTTCCAGCATTAATTTGGATGAAGTTAGAGTGAGAGTGTGGTGCTAGAAAAGCAGGCAGGGTCTGAAGAGCAGGAGAGTCCATGTTTCTGACATAAGCCCTTCGTCAGGAATGAAGCTTGTGCAACCCAATTGTAACTTGGGTGGCTCAGTGGTTAGCACTGCTGCCTCTCAGCGCCAGGGACCTGGGTTTGATCCCTGACTGGGGCGATCATCTGTGGGGAGTTGGCATATTCTCCCCATGTCTGTGTGGGTTTCCTCTGGGTGCTCTGGTTTCCTCCCACCATCCAAAAATGTGCAGGTCAGGTGAATTAGCCATGCTAAATTGTCCGTAGTGTTAGGTGTGTTAATCAGGGATAAATATAGTTTAGGGGAATGGGTCTGGGTGGTTACTCTTCAGAGGGTCAGTGTGGACTTGGGCCAAAGGCTGTGTTTCCATTCTGTAGGGACTCTAATCTAGCGTAAATTTGTAATTCGCATTTTAAAAGAAACAGAATTTTTAAAATGTTCTTTGGAAATTAACTTTGCAGGGTGAGAATGTGTTGAGCCTTATTGGCATGTTCTCTTTTAAAAACTCATGAGATTCAATAAGGCTTTGCATTCTTGTTCTTTTTATACTGTATTCTTAAAAAGGTTGAAGTTCATGACAATTCATCTCCAACAACTGCAACACTACACCCTGAAAGGAGTATGATTTCTCTGATAGCAATTACAAGTTTCTATTAGCTATATGCGTGTGTAGATGTCAGACAGCATTACCACCTTTGCCTAGATTGACAATTTTGTTGTCTTTAAAGCTCCAACCTACAAAATTTTACAATTTTTTTTATACCTCCAGGCCAACTAAACAATAAATAAACTGAGAATATTTGCTGCATAGTAATAGCCTCTTGAGCGCACACTTTTGGCAGACACCAGTCAGGGCCACTTTCTTTTGGATGTGATATATGCCTGGACCCTTTCTACCTTCTAAGCATGTAAACCCTCCTATGGCACATGAGGCGAAACAAGCAAGGGACCACTCCAGGCTGTATTCCCCTCAAAAAGCACCTAGAAGTAGTTTGTTTGGTTTTCGTGAACAGGTTTTCGCATTGATTTTGAATCAGAAGCTGCAAAATCTACATTTTGCCTTTTAGATATCTTCTATTCTCTGCGTACTTTTCACTTGGCAGTACCTGCTAAGGTTTATTTATTTTCAAGTCACTTCAATACACCTAGTTTATTTTGGAAACTGATTTAGGTTAAATATACTTGATTATTAACAATTTGAGCAAATAAAAGACATGAGGTCACAGGTTTGGTAGTATCAGTAAATATCCCCATTTGTTTTGTATGCTTCAATCCGTGCAAACGAGTGAATATAGACCTATTTTTCTGGTTTCCAGCATCTGCAGTCATTGTTTTTACCTATTTTTCATTAATCTGTTCAGTTCAGATTTTGCATTAGGTTTATAAATGTTTGCACGTTTCAATCAGTATCATAGCACATTAATAAAAGAACGTGGAAATTGGGGACAGAGGTCACCTTCGAAAGTTTTAGACTGGAGCCAGGCAACCAATTTGAGTCTTCCCTGCTTTAATTTTAAATTTCTTTAGAATCCAGTTATTCTGATGTATGTATGTATTCTGTCTATCTGTTACATATGGTGCAGAATGGCAAACCAATGGAAACTTTACCATTTAAATGTTTTATATTTTAAAGCACAAATATGTGATTTTTTTTTCCCCCTATATAGCTTTATAGCTCCTAACCCCTTTTTTATTTCTACCTGTACAATAAGCTAGCCAGGAAAGCTAGCCATATCAGTTTGGCAAAAACCCCAAATTACTTGCACTTTCTGAAGAATTTCAAATTTCAGACAAGATAATGGCCTGAAGTATTTTCTGTTGGTATCCACCAGTTACTCTTTAAGCATCTTTATTAAAATCAAATGGCTATACTTTGCTTCTGAATATTTAGTTGCAACTCCCCACATATGTTAGTTACTGAGCTTCTCTTGCAGTCATCCTTGAGGTTATATGTGGGATAAAATGTTTTAATCTTTTAAGTTGCTTTCTGGACATTAATATTTTCAGTTATCTGTATCTTTTTCAAGCTTTTTTTGCATAACTTTCCAATAATCTTTTTATGTATTATCTATTTCAATATTACCAGCCTGTTCTGAAGAAATAGAAGAATTTGAACTTTGTTGGGATGTAGTTACTGACATGCATTTAGCCTTCTGCCACTTCATCAAATTTGCCATTCTAATGTATGTTTTGACAACCTACTTAATTAAGGGGGCCTTCAGAGCTAACACCCAAGGGCTCTTGTGATGCATGGTCGTATCCCTACCTCTGAACCAAGAGATCTAAGTTCAAATACCACCTGCTCCAAAGATGTGTAATAAATCTATAAATAGATCATTTAGAAAATATCTTAAAACCAGCATCTGTGTTTGAGCTTTCTAAACATAGGAACAGTTTAGGTTTGAAAGAGTAATGGTTATTGTAGAATTTACTGGAAATCTGTGGTATTTAAACATTCAGTCAGGTTGGTTCCAGCCCACATGAGATTGAACTTTCTGTGAATGACTTTTCTTTCAGGCTTTGTTTGTCTTCTGTGGAGTGATCACTGGCTGCTACTTCTGCTGCTGCCTCTGCTGCTGCTGTAATTGCTGCTGTGGGAAGTGTAAACCGAAGCCTCCTGAGGGGGAGGAACACGACTATTATGTCTCACCAGAAGATCTGGAGGCACAGTTACAGTCAGACCTGGAAAGAGGTACATAGTAGAAGTTAGGTTCTCATTATCAAGCAGTCTTTCTGATGATGAGAAACTTTACACTAGTATTTTTTAAAAGTGCCTGAACTATTACATATGTTAAAACATATTTTGATTAACTTTGGTCGTGTAACAATTTGAATTTTACTTGGGGTAATTAACAATACCCTGAAGAGAAAAGTATATCTTTAAATGAACATACATTATAAACACCATACACCTATCTCCGTTATGATCGAAGTTCTCCATTAATTTGCAGACTTGACATTTATGAATGCCAAAAGAGCCTTGTTGGGACCGGTGAATGCACGGTTTTATTATGTGAATACATTATTTAGATCAGCTTGCAAGTAACTGTCATGCGGTTCATAGCACTACCTTAGATACTGCTAAAATGATTAGAGTTTGCAACAATTCTTTCAAAAAATATTAAAGAATACAACAATAATTTGTTTTGTATAGCACCTTTTTTGTCATAAAGAATTCTGGATATAAAATGAACAGCAAGTTTGCCAGTATCTTAGCTAATTTTCCCTCCTATCAGCTGACTTAAAATTACTGAAGTGTGGGATCTCGCTGGGTGCAAAATACCTGTATTTCAAAGCCTTTGAATAAATACTCTGGGATATCCTGACAGAGATAATTGGTACAACGTGCTCCTTCAATATGAAACCAAATGCTATCACAATCCAGCTTGAATTTAGAGCATTTGATTCCCAACTCATTGGAGTTAACTTGTTGCTAAAACTTGCCTGTCGTTGTTGATCGTGGTGTCTGCAGTCTTATGCAAAATATATCTTATTTATCAGGGGAAGGAAAATAATGCACACCAATCGTGCAGAAACATTGGGAATGATAGCAAGTCACTGATATTTTCTCAGCTGACAGTGGCAGTCATGCTTTGGAAGCTAAGAATATAGTTTATGCATTCATAAATCACAAAACAATGGGCCAAATTTTCTGAGGGCACGTTGCCATGCTGGACATTTTTTACAAAAGAAAGGAGCTCTGCATTTCTGAGGGGAGATTGTAACCACATCTCTTGTTAGAGGAAGGCAATTAGCTACCCTTTTGAAATTTAAGATTCCTGATAACCTCTTTGACAGCTGCTGTCAAACGACAAATATGTAATTGTGATATTGGGCTGCTGGGAAAGCAGGCTGCTAGGTTAATAGGATGCCAGTTGGGTTGGTTGCAAAGTGGTAAAGGTTAGTAATGCGATGTTTAGGATGAATGGGAGAATTCAGTGTGGGGGCTGCAGGGAAGGTGAGTGGATATCGAGATGTTGAGTCTGGTGAGGTGGGTAGGGGGGTTATGTTGGGTTCGCCTGTAAGGGTGGAAGGATTTTGGATTAGGTCCAGAGGGGACATTTGACTCATTCAATAGGGGAGGTGGTTTGTTGGCTGACCCAGCAGGGGTGATACCTGCTCAGGTTGTATTGGTAGGGGTGGTGTCAGGTAGGTTCCATTCAATGCTGGGGAGTTCCGGGAGAGTCTTGGGGAAGTGAGTTCGAAAGCAGGGTGTTGGGGGTGTAAGGCGTCTGGAGAATGAGTAGCTGGTTCAGTGTGTATCAGGTAAGTATGGGTTTATTGAATAGTTACTCTGGGTTAGGCTATGTATTTAATCATCCAACTTTTCCTCTGTAACTATTTTATTTTATTTCATCGGAACCCTCCAGTCTCCAATTTTAAATGGAAATGTTTGGAGTTCCAGGCATGGAGGAATTGTTGATTAGAAAATTAAATTTCCCAGGTAATTGCTGTGAAAGTGAGCTACAATGCAAATTCTGCAAGATTCACAACTCCTATCTATGTTGGCTTAATGACTGTGGGGCTAGCAAAAATCCAGGCTAATAAGTCATAGTTGTATATATGTTCGAACTAGGAAGTTGATTCGCAGATGTTTGCATTATCTCGACAGGTGATGAAATCTTCACTGCTTTGGAGCCTCCCTGTGAAGTGCTGCTATATTATCTTCTGGAATTTATTTGGTTCTGTTTCTACTGCTTCTGGCTGTCAGTTCTGGATGTACATTGTAATGGCCAGTATATTGGGTCTAGGTCTATGTGCTTGTTGATGGAGTCCGTAACTGAGTGCCATGCTTCTAGGCATTCTCTCTGGCTTCCTCTGTTTTGTTTGACCAATGATTGTTGTGTTGTCCCAGTCGAATTTGTGGTACTTGGTGTGTGTCTGTGTGTCTAGTAGGTCCAGCTGGTTGTGGCATTTAGTGGCTAGTTGGCTTCTGTGGGTGTGGCTTGCTATGTTGCCCTATATCGTGTTTCACGCGGTCTTTGCATGGAATCTTGTAAATTGCGCTAATCTTGCACATGATGGGTATATGGTCTTTTGTCCCGATCTGTTGTTGTCTGAGCGTGGCTGTCGGTTTATGGGCTGTCATGAATCCCAGTGGTCGGAGATCCCTGGCTGTCAGTTCTAAGACGTTTTATAAATAAGGTTGGAGTGGTTAGTGTGCTGGGTTGTGGTATGTCCTTGTCACGTTGTTTGTTAGGCATCTACAGTTGAAGTTGAGGGGATATCCGTTCTGTACACAATTACAAGATTCCACGCAAAGACTGCGCGTACCACTATATAGGACAAATAGGAAAGCAACTAGCAATCCGCATCTGCAAACACCAACTAGCCACCAAATGCCATGACCAGCTGTCTCTGATAGCCATACACCCAAACGACAAGGACCACACGTTTGATTGGGACAACACAATGATCATAGGACAAGCTAAACAGAGGTCAGCCAGAGAGAGAATTTCTAGAAGCATGGTACTCATTCATGGACTCTATCATACAAGCACATAGACTTCGACCCAATATACTGGCCACTACAACAAACCACCGGAAACAGCAGGAACGGAGCCAAACACATTCCAGAAAACACAGTATAGCAGCGCTTCACAGGAGGCTTCGATTACTGAAGATGTCACCAGACAGGGAACAAAGCGTCTACAAATTAACTTCCCAGCTCGATAAACATAGGCATAACTACAATAACTGGCGCCCAAGCTAAAAGTCTTTTCGCAAATCTTGAAGGCCAATAAGTGTAGATGCAACTATGTATTGTTGTATCATGTTTTCTTTTAATGCCCCAATTTG
This sequence comes from Chiloscyllium punctatum, assembly GCF_047496795.1. NCBI lineage: Eukaryota > Metazoa > Chordata > Chondrichthyes > Orectolobiformes > Hemiscylliidae > Chiloscyllium > Chiloscyllium punctatum. The sequence goes on along the minus strand of NC_092775.1, from coordinate 42,229,939 downwards.
TAGAATCGCAACATTAAAGAATTTTGCCATCAGAATCGACATTAAGTTGTGGATTCTGGCAAAATGCCAGTTAAGAGCTATTGGTAGCATCTAAACTATCAGTGGGCACTTGTGGTATAAAAGTCAAAATGATCCTGCACTCTGTAAGGATCTCTACAATAACATGGTTGCCAAGGTGATCTTTCTAAGCCTCAAGTCCCAGCATTGATAATAGCACTTGATTTGTAATAAAGGTAATAAAATTCTTTTGTTCTTTTCCTTTATTTAAAAAAAAAGGCAGGAACCTTTTTAGTATGGCACTTCATGTTATTATATGATTTTTAGCGAGCAGTTTTCAGAAACTTTTCTGTTCTAAATCCATCTGATAAATTTCCCAGGGGTAGTACATTTTAAATATAGCTTGAGTGCTGTAACTCTACTGGAGCATGGAGAGAAAACAGGTGCTTATTTATTGTGGCTGTTTACTTTTGCCATTTTGAGGGATGATACATTTTGACAGTTGGCATTACTCTTCATAGAAGAAATGCAAACAAAATGCAGTAAAAAGACAAGATAATTATTGAATTAGTGTTATAACTATTCCTTTGACTTCCCTCACTTCCCTCCAAGGCCCCAAGGGATCCTTCCGTATCCGTCACAAATTCACCTGCACCTCCATACACATCATTTGCTGCACCCGATGTGGCCTCCTCTACATTGGGGAGACAGGCCGCCTACTTGCGGAATGTTTCAGAGAACACCTCTGGGACACCCGCACCAACCAACCGAACCGCCCCGTGGCTGAACACTTTAACTCCCCCTCACACTCCGCCAAGGACATGCAGGTCCTTGGTCTCCTCCATCGCCAGACCATGGCAACACGACGCTTGGAGGAAGAGCGTCTCACTTCTTCCACCGAGGAACCCTCCAACCACAAGGGATGAATGCAGATTTCTCCAGCTTCCTCATTTCCCCTCATTTCTCACCCCCCAACCTTATCTCAGTGCCAACCCTCTGATTCAGCACTGCCTCCTTGGCCTGCAATCTTCTTCCCGACCTCTCCACCCCCACTCCCTCTCTGTCCTATCACCCTCACCTTAACCTCCTTCCACCTATCGCATTCCCAACGGCCCTCCCCCAAGTCCCTCCTCCCTACTTTTTATCTTAGCCTGCTTGGCACACCTTCCTCATTCCTGAAGAAGAGCTTATGCCCGAAACGTCGATTCTCCTGCTCCTTGGATGCTGCCTGACATGCTGCGCTTTTCCAGCAACACATTTTTCAGCTCTGATCTCCAGCATCTGCAGTCCTCACCTTCTCCTTTTTATCTTTTAAGGCCAAACTTATAGACTTGGGTTTACGATATACTTCCCTGACTATATGCTCCCACTCGCCTGAAGACATGCCCATCCTGGGCCTTCTCCAACCACCGCTCCAGTCAACCTCACCAGCCATTTCAACCCCCCCCCCCCCCCTACTCCCCTGAAGACATGTCCATTATGGGCTGCCTTCACCATCAACACAAGACCAGAGGCAGACTGGAGGAAGAGGACCTCCTCTTCCGTCTCAAGAGCTTACAACACAATTCGCAGTCTTCCAAATCTGCGCCCCCACCCCTTCTTCCATCTCACCTATCCATTCCACCCTTCCCACCGATCAATCTCACAGCCATCTCCTACCTGGATCCATCTATTGCCACCTCACCCACCTTCTCGGTCCCCTTGCTCTTCCCCGGTCATGATGAAAGCGTCCAACCTGAAACATCAACTCCCCTTCTCTGCTTGACCTGCTGTGCTTTTCCAGCTCCATTCTGATTCTCCAGAGTCTGTGGTTCTCACTATTGCCAAGTATATAAATTGATAGTTCTCGTTATCACCATTTTCATTGGTATAGGTGTAATTTTTTTAAAAATGTGTGTATACAGTGCCTTTATCTGTAAAACAGGTCACATCCTGGGCGTGTAAGAAGAGTAAAACGCCAATTTGAATAATGGAGATTTTCTTCAAGCTGTTTGTAAATTTGTAAAAGAACCACTGGTATAATCTTTGCTAAAAAACAGTGTGAGAAGTTTGACCGTGTAAAATTTTGATTTCATTGGTGCAAGCTGCTGATACTTTGGTAGCCTAATTCGCATTCCTCTCGATTTATGGTTAACATTAAATAGAGTTCTGAGAGTTTCCAATACTTGCCCTGAAATCCGTTTCCTCAACTTCATGGGTATTGGAATTTTAATATTCAGGTCGCTAAGAATATTACCCAGATACCACCCAGCATCTTATCTTTTTTTAAATGATCGCTTGAATGTGATGGAACTTAGGACTTGACCGTGCCCCTTCGTAGTGGTGCTTGACTGAACTAACCATGGAATAGTGTTCCCACACTTTGAGCTTTAGGAATAGTCAGGGAAAAAGACAATTGTGTTGCTGCTGTTTTTTTTAATTTACATATTATAATTGTAATACGTTACCAGCTACCATAGAATACTTTTTCAAAATTAATGTTTTTGAGTCTACCTTTTCCCTTACAGGATGTGTAATCACAAAAATGTCAGCTGCTAGTTTGAAATGGGCAGACAGACTGGGAACAATTGGATCAGTGCATGTCAGAGTATTTTATTAGCTGCTGTCTCTTGAGCAGTCATTCATGAACACTTAAGTCTGGTAGTTAGTGTCATTCTGCACCTGTTGCCTGTTTTTCAAAAAATTCAGAAATCAGTGTATACACCTCACTGGTTGCCCATGCATTGAGACATGAAGCAGCATTCAGAATCCTGATGAATATAGAATGAAAATGACGTTTCCTTTCACAGATGATAAATTTTGTAACACTGGTCTAATTACAAATATACATTAAACTCTCAAGCATTCTTTTTTGATAAATATGTATTCACTGTAGCAGTTTTTTGACCCACTTTATTAATTGCATAAAATGTGCATTCTGCAGATGATGATCCTTTCGGTGTAGGCTTAAGTGACATTGTCCTTACATTTATTCAAATATTGAGGAATTTTAAAACAGTCGTGATCGTGATGTTGGAGGGCAGTATTAAATAAAACCCTGAAATATTGTTTCCATAAAGGAAGGATTAGCACAATTTCCTGTGTTTTTGTTAAGCGAACCATGAAGTGTGAAAAGCAGAAATCATGGCTTGAAAATGTAATGTTTGGTTTTCTTACTAATATAAAACAAAAATTCTCTCAATGCATTTACTCCTGTAATCTCATGACCTGAATGTTAGAGCAACAATGAATCTAGTCAACGTGAATGAATAAATACATTATGCTGAATATAAATGATAAATTATACAGTAGCAGATACAACAAAAAAGAATCTCAAATTTATCCAGCAGCCCACTCAGTGTATATGCACCAATTTTAGCTACAAGATCCTTCATGACTTGTTATGGAGTTCCAGTGCCGTTTCCTTCATATTTGTCACTTATCTGGCAGCTATTCCTATGCTACTGCAGTTCCACAGAGACAGTCATCAGCAAAGTGATGCACTTCTCAGAAACCCTTTTAGCTCAGTTCCCTACAATCTCGATTATGTGGTTCTACCAGAAACTCATATCAGTATTGTTTGTAATGATTTTGTGCAGTGTTGACTAATTAAGTTTATTCAATTACTTCAAAGTAAGAGGAACAGTATCATCAACCTTGTGTTTGCTTGTGTCTGTTTCTGGATATAATCTTTGGGGTCCCCTTGTTGAAACTATGCCACCATCTTTTTCACTTGATAAACCCCAGTCGCATGGGGTTTCTTTTCATGCCACAACACTGGGTCATGTGGGCCCATTTAATACCCTGGTGGAGGCTGGGCCAATGTCTTTTGTTGTGGAGCCTCAATAACTGCTTTCACTTCTTTCCTGAGTAGGTTACTGATTTGTATCATGTGTTTGCTGAGCACTGCTAACCTCCAAATGGAGAACGTGGTTATTTCTTTCCATTCTAATCCTTTGCCACCAGGCCATTATCTGCCACTGTGCTTTTCTTGCTCATGTTAAGCCTTTTGAGCTGAATATCAGCCATAACAATGTTATTCCTGTCTCCAGTTCTGGATTTTTTGGTTGCCCTTAAAGACTGTACATTGAGATGCTTAGTTTGGGAAGCCAAATAACAGTTAATCAACAGCACTGGCCCACATTCCACCTCAGTCTGAAAACTGTAGAGTCCTTTGGTTTTTGTATTGGCAAAAGTTTGTTCTTACACTGCCATGTCCAAATATGGTAAACAGACCTTCAATCTAGAAAAATGTATTCAAATAGCTACTTGAATTGAAAATAAAGACTCCAAATTAAGCACCTGTCAATTACTGGCATGAACCTGAAGAAAAGCAGCACTTGTAAGGATTGATCCTTTTTTTAAAAAAATGACTAGAACATTTTGTTTTCTTTTTTTCAGAGGGAGACGGAGCAATTGTGGTGCAGCCAACATCGGCCACAGAAACAACCCAGCTGACTAGTGACAGTCACCCCAGCTATCACACCGAATGATTTAACTAAGCCAAGTTTGTTCTTGTAATTAAAAAGTATATTTAAAATTCATTTCAACACTGGGTTAGTTAAAGCTATAAATGGGGAAAGAATTTTCACAAGATTGCCTGCCAAGATGAGAGCAGCCACCAACATTGAGGAGACCACCTTCCCTTTTTCTTGCCTTTACCACTAAACATTACCTTCGTAACAAAATGCTGTAGCAACCAGTATTTGAAGACTAACTTTTTTTTTCATTTGAATTGCATATTGTAAGGTGCATATGGGCTGATGTCTCCTAATTAACTTCCAGTAGAGCCAGTGCATGTAAACAACCAAAGTAGATTCACCTGAAAATCCACTGACACTCCTGTTGTTGTTTTCCTTCTGTTAGCTTTTGTAGATTGTTGCCAATCAAGAGTTTTGTTCTGATTTATTTTTGGGGTGTGGAACTCTGGGTAATTATGGCCAATAATGTCTTTGTCATTATGACAGACTTTGTGCTCAAGTTTCAGGGAGTTTTGGTGTGCAGTTACTTGTTTGTAATAGGGAATGGTATTCCATTTGTTGGCGTAACAGTCTTTTAAAATTTCTGAAATATCTCTTGAAGCTTAATATTGAGGTCCAAAGTAATACTTGCCAAGTTATCGAATTGTGTAGTATTTTGCTACGATGCTTTACTGCCAGTTTCTGACATTCGTGTAATAATCAAAAACTTTGCTGTAAAGTATGAACTCAGTAATCTTGCTCCACGCAAACATTCACCTAAGAATGAGAATTGGTTTTGAAATGAAATTTTTTTTTTCAGTTATGGTGCAAACTTAATCAGGTTGTATTAATGATCGGTGAGCCAATGTAAACAATTATATTCACATGAAAAGAACAGGTTTGGGACAAAATTAAGAAATTGTTCACACTTTTAACATTTCTTGAAAATGCACATTTTCTCTTTGGATTCCTAGTTTCATTTGAAGAAAATAGAATGCTAAATAAGTATACATGCAAAAACAGCATCTGACAGTTCAAATACCAGTGTGTACTGCTGGAGTGAGCTCTTAGTATTTGATCTAGTTTCCTATCCTAATGTTCATTTTACAAAAGCATGTTCCTTCTGCAATTGCCCTATTTCACATTGACTTGGAATATGTTTAAAAACTAAGCTTCCACAATTATACATTTCCAGTTTAATTATGATGTTATGATGGCAATACATATTTAAAGAATGATCTTTGATAGGAGTAAAATTATCTCTACTAAATTAGCACTTTTTCTGCACCGAAGTGTTAAATAGTTTGATGCAAGTCTAAACTATTTGTGAATCTCTCCTTTATGAAGTTGAAAATAATAAAACATATTTTTAAAAATCTAATGTTATTGCCTGTAGCAAATTGCTAGACAAAATCCAGACAAACTCAACATTTTATTTAGAGTTTCTGTTGACTCCATCAGCATTGATATTTTTAATAAAATGTTTAAACGTGCACTCCATTCATTTCCAAGAGCCAAGTTTGAATCTGGTCTAAACTGACGAGGATCTATGCTATTGTCTCTGGCTGTAAAATTTCTAAGTAAATCTAGTTCTCAGCCCAGTTTCTAGGAGCTTGGTCTTCCAAAACTGGTCAAAATTCAATGCTAGTTAGATACTGCATTGCAGTGTCATTCAGACCACAATAATTAAATTAATATTAAAAATTATACTGCTCTGAAAGAGCTGATTTTTATTGGCATCTTAATATTGAAACAATTGCACTAAAGCAAGGGTTACTGTGGGGCTTATTGCTTTTACAACATCAAGGATTGATAATTGTATTGTTTGTCTGTCTATCTATCTATTCAAGTTTGCAAATGGATCAAGTGTGTGTTTAGCACACTTTACTCCCTTGTGCTCTGTTTGAAATACAGCTTTTGTTTTCTTGTTTGTTCCCTTGAAAAGCTGTGTAGCTAGCAGAGTTAAAACACTATACTACATAATTGTTATAGAAATGAGCGATGGGTGTAAGTGGGTTTAAAATGTAAGTGACTAAGTGAAGCTGTAATTGATGTAAAGCTATGAAGTTGCTTGTGGCTTTAACTTGAAGCTTTACCACTAAACTGTACAGGTCTCCCCCCCGACCCCCACCCCCACTAAATCCTCGTTGACTTGCTTTAAACAGGTTTCCATTAATCCTCATCTGTACTATGCTTTGCTTAAATTATATTTTTCCATTATCATTGCATTTGAAAGAGAAAAATTCTAAAAGAATCAAAAAATGTAAAAATTGTTCTTTTACCATTTTAACATTAAAAAACCTAGGTTTTGGGAGACAGAACATTTGCAGCACGAACAAGTTGCCACCTGTCCCAAATTAGTTGTGCTTCACTCCTTAACTTTGCTTTTGTGGAAAGCAGATTGTAAAGCTAGGGTATTTAATTTTTGACCATAACCTTCAACAAGTTTATCTAGATTTTAACAAATGTTGGCAATCATTTGCAAGAAGACACTGATAAATAAAAAAAACTTTAATTTTGAAATAAGTCTTTTATTTTATTTTTTTATTAAGAATTGCATCTTTTAAGCAAATTACTTCCAGTATGGATGGTTCATTCCATTGTGGCTTTGAATGCTTATTCCTTTAGTTTTTAATCTATATTGGATATAACATTGCTACAAAGGGGGGAAAAAAACAAAAATTGCAGAGATTGATAGTTTGAACGTTGTTACATAAAAGTGAGATTCTGGCAGAGAAAATTTGAGTCATAGCAATAGATTTTTTTTTGAAGGCTTGAATCATTCTAAACATTTTCCATCCTGAATTTTTTATACTCATTGCTTAAGTCATAAGTTTGTCTAGTCTATAGTTGCTTTGTCATTGCATCATACTTTTTCAGATGGAAATCAAGTATAAGATTATTTTATTTCAGTTGTATTACTAACCTTATTTTTCTCCTTCAAAATTATACTAACTTTGTTCCTGTAATTAAGTCTAATTCAAACATTCATGCTGCTAATTACAATTACCTTGCAGGTTTGCACCTTCAGGCTATCAAATGGTAAACCAGGGCTCTATTTGCTTGCCCAGGTTTGTTTAAGAGATCCCATAACACTATTTCAAAGAAGTAAAAGAATTATCTCCCATTTTCTGACCCGTATTTATCCCTCAATCGATATCACGAAAAACACATTTATTGTCACAGTGCTGTTTGTGGGAGGTAACTGCACATAAATTAGCTGTCACATTTCCTATATTGCAATAGTGACCTGCCCTTTAAAAGTACGTACTTGGGTATAAAATGTTTGAGAAGTTTGGTGATCATTAAAGAATGCTATGTAATTGCAAGTCATTATTTCTTAATGTTAACTCCGCTTTGTGATGTCATTGCTTCTGTAAGCTTTTGAGGTGTGGTAAATCTGATATTTAAATAAATCTAATTTTATTAATTCAGCATACAAACCACAAAAGATAATATTCAGATTACATAAATTTTATCCCTTTGGAATATGCATCTGTACTTAAAATGTCAAGATTTTTTTTTCAGGATTGACACTTTTAGCTAAAATTCAGAATATTATTCAATCATTAATGGATTAAAGTTAACTAATTGAGTAAAATATTGAAAACTTGCATATTAATTTATAATCAACTTGATCAGGTCAATGAAATTAATAAAGTGTGGTCTCCTGTGACACAGTTCCTACCTCTGAGCTGAAAGCTGTGGGTTCAAGTACCACCTTTTCCAGAAAAGTACAATAACACTTCTGAACAGATTTATTAAAAATATTTGAGCCTAATAATGGAGCAATTCAGCAAGTCTGGCAGTATCTGTGGGGGGGAAAACGTTACTGTTTCAAGTATTATGATGATTCTTCAACTTCAATGTTAACTCTTCCTCTCAGCACAGATACTGTTAAATTTACTGAAACCCCCAGCACTTTGTTTTAATTTCAGATCTCCACCATCCTCCGAACTTTGCTTTTAATTATATTGCTTGATAATCAATGGGAGACATGTCCATTGTCTCCCTGATGCACAGACATCATTCTATTATAATTTTAAAATAGGTAACAATGGACCGAAAAGACGCTGACATGGAATTTGTATTGATGTTCACAAAACGTAGTTAATGCTGAATCCAGGTCAGCTTCTCTGGAGCTGTCAGCCGAGAATACCTGATACTTGTTTATGTGAAGCATTCACTCATTTGACTCGTTTTTGTAGTGCATTTGATGTATCCAAAACCTTTTCCTGTGCCACCTTTAGTTCTTCCCTCATGATTGTTTACTCTAGCAATTGATAGATATGGAAGTTGCAGTCTCTAAAGGATCTGTAAACCTGTTGGATGTAGTAAGGTGCAAGATGGACTCCATCTGCACTTCAAAATGTGTTGTTGAAATGAGATGTGGCAATTCACTAATAGCATTTCCAGGAGCCAACAATGTGAGCCCTCAACACAATGTCCGTAGAATTATTCAAGTATTGTCTCTAAGCCGCCTATCTCTACTGTTTAGTGTGCATTCCTTCTAGTTATGGTATTTATCAAGTTTTTCTTAAAATTGATAATATTAAATAGCTTATATGCACTGTCCATCTCTAATTTAAAAGAAAGTTCAAAGTGAGCTATCATTTCCAGCATGGTTTGCTTCCTTTCAGTTAAATTGGCATCAGTCTAGTTGGCTATCGCAGTAGTAATATGTCTGCTACAGTAACATGTGGAAATGTAATGCTATTGTGGAGAATTTAACTGCTTTATTCTGTAATGATTCCGTTTCAAATGCACAAAATATAGGTGTAATTGATTTTTTTTTAATAGTATATCTTGTAAATTATTTTGTTTATATATAGTTATTTTCCTCTCATGCGTTGACGTTTATATTTAGGCTAACATTGTGAAATAAAAGAACAGATTTTTGAACAGCTGGTACCATGGTGCTGAATGATGGAGTACAGTACTTAATTTTTAATGTTCACGAGTCTGGAAGCATAAATGATCTACAGAATCTTGCAATATAGTTAACGCATTCCTAAGAACTAGGTAAATGATGCCAGTTTTTCCTGCTGCTTGAATATTTCTGATACTTGTTTGATATACCGACATTGGCACAGGGTGTGTAATGCACCAAATTGTAGAAAACAAAGGGTCAAACGTTCAGGTGGTCTATATGACCATAACTAGTTTGCAGTCTGTTTTATTTAATTAGTTATCTAGCATTGAAAAAGTTGCTATATAGGAATATAAGTTTTATTGTGCCTACTGGGGATTCTGACTGAAATTCAGATGAATTTTGTGTAGGTTCTTACTATTTTTTTTGTAAACATTTTCTTAATAATTATGCCAGATAATAGTTTAATAATAAGACCATTATCTTTGTAGCAACATGAAGGAATGCAAAAGCAGCTTGTGAAATAAGGATTCTAGCCTGTTTCTGTTTGTTGAAGGATGAAAATCTTAGGTTGCCTATTATTGCTTCCTCTCACCGCTCTGCAAATGTTAATTCAATCAAACCTTTTGTGCTCTCCAATTAAGTTGTAAAACAAAGTGAAATGTGTTGTCTGAATGTTGGTTTTGCAGACCAAGGGTGCAATTTTCTTTGTCTGAAGCAGAATCAAGATTGCATGTGTACTTTTTTGTGACATACCATGCTGAAATTTGCAACTACAGAAGAGATATTTGATCATTCAGTACATTTATTATCAGTGATCAAATAAGCTGATTTTTTTTTAATCTGTTACCAGAATTAAAATGAACAACTGTCATTTTTTAAATTTGATGCATACTGCTCTCGTTTGGTACAGAGATAACACTGAATTACAGATTGTCCCAGATGTTGTTGAATGTGGCTGCTGAGAAGAAAAATGTAAAGCCAGAATGCATTGTGTGAACTGTATTTGAAACTTGACCTTCTTTAAAATTCAAGTTATTGGTGTAAAAATAGAATAAACCATTGTTCTGCAAATTTTTTGGTATATTCTTTAGGACCATAGTTGAAATTGATGTAAGTAGATGTGGTTATGTTAACTACAGGACTTGATGCCCATGGATTCCTGTACATAAAAACTGTCATGTTTATTTTAGCATGGTTATTTATGTACTGTATTGCTGAAAATCATTGGTAATTTATTTGATTTGCAGTTGTAAAATAAATGTTTCTGTTGCTTAAAACATGTTTGTATTTACTTTTTTTCCCATACCAATCTCACACCTAAACTCTTGCATATTTTCTATAGTACAATGTAGTTATACAACTGCTGCCTATCTGTCATATTTGCTGATTTGTGGGGAAACCTGTAACCTGGTCTCAGAAATGACTACTTTGCCCTTTTTCCCCCAAGGCAACATGAAATGCATTAACATTGCAGTCACCTAAAGGCTAATTTGCTATCCTTAATCCTAAATCCCCTTGCATTTTAGAAGCAAAGGGACAATGTAATTGCTTATGCACAATTTGTGACGACTCAGATGCTGAAGCAGTCTGTATCCACATGCAGAAAGATTTGGACAGCACCCAGGTTAAGACAGGGTCAAGCAATATTCATGTCAAAGAAGTGCAGACAATGACCATCTTCAGAAAAATTTAACCATCGCCTCTTGTTTAATGGTGTTATCATCACTGAATCCCCTACTATAAAGCATCCTGCAAGTTACCATCAACCTAGAAATTGGAACAGGCCAGCCACATAAATACTGTAGCTCCAAGAGCATGTCATATGATAGAAATTCTGTAGGGAGTAACTCTCCTGTCTCCTCCAAGCCTGTCTACTAAAACACAAGTCAGAGTGTGCTGGAATACCCTCCATTTGCCTAGATGGTGCAACTTTAATGTTAAGCTTAATTAAAGGCAGCCCATTTGACTGGCATTCCACTTGCAGCCTTAAGCATTCACTTCCTTTACTGGCAGCAATGTGTACCATATGAGATGCTTAGCAGTAATTCTCCACGGTTCTTCCAACAGTGCCTTACAGTCCTCTACCATCGAACTGCCACCAACTGCACGTTTCCCTCTGAGCCACACTTCATCCTGATTTAGAACCATAATCACCACTCCATTATTATTGGGTCAAAGTACTAGAACTCCTTTCCTTACAGCATTTTGGGTGTCCCTTGAACCACTGCAATCCTTGAGGTTAAAAAAATCCACTCATCACAACCACCAATTTCTAATTTTCTGAAGATAATAAATTCCGAACTCGCCAGTGGCACCCATGTCCTATGAATTGATTAAAAATACCAACATCACCTTTCTGGCACTTCAGGACACTTTGCTGTAGTGCAAATGCCAAAAGGTGGAAATTGCAATCCTAACCCCAAACCTCTTACAGCATTCCCACCAAAGTTGGACTGGGTGTGTTTCATAGTTCCTGCATGCAGTTGCCCAGAGGTAGTTGGCTATTTAAATGAGAGTGGAGATTAGAGCAGGTCTGTTCAGTGCTTTTACTTTGGACAGCTGCCATACTGTTTATAGGTCATAGCAATCCTTTGGGTGGGATTTTGGAAATCATTTGGTGGAGGTAATTGGGCAGAAGAGAGGAGTTTCCTTTAAGAAAATTATATGTACAATTTTCTCTACAGTTTAAAGGTGCAAAAAGATCTTGGAAATATCAAATAGTGTCAGCAAGTTGTCCCATCAAGAACTGTTAACTATTTTTATGAATGAGAGAGCTTTTCTCTCGACTTTATAAATTTTTAAGTAATAGAACTTTTTTCTAAATGTGAGTGCTTGTGGGTACTTGAGTTAGTATTATAAGTAATGGGGAAATGGCTATAATGAGATAAGGGGATAGTAAATGGGTTGTACAAGGAGTTCTGGGGCATGGGTGGATTGATGTGAATAATGTATAGGTAGCATGAGAGAATGAAGGGAATTGTACAAGAGAGCCAGTTTATGTTTTAAAGTTTGTAAACTCTGACAACTGTATTGAAGTCCCCAAGGCATACTTTCCACCCAGTTGGTATTAGGAACCTAATCCAGCTCATGAACCTGAATTGAAAGTCAGAAGTGCAGACTGCCTTTTTTTTAAGATTCGGTCCACAGAGCTTGGGTGTCTCCTCAATGCACCCAACCCAGGAGAAAAGATTGGGGCCGAAGGCTACTCATGGTAAACTCAAACTGCTGCCATCATCTGCAAGCCCAAGTACCTTGCATTAACTTCTCAGTAAAACAATCGGAGTTTTCCTTTGGTCTCTAACAATCAAACCACCCTTGCTGACTGAGACAAGACTGCAGAACAGGTCACCTGACCCACAAGTTAGCCTAATTTTAAAGCTATTGTTAAAAATATTATGTGGTTCACTTGTAACATATCCAAATTCTGCTGGACCAGGGTATTTCCATGTGTCCTGTTGATTAGAAATTATTCATGTATATTTCATTTTCTGTGCAATGTTGCCAGGTAGGAGATGCCAAGAGCTTAGGGGATTGTGGAGCATACAAGATCTTGACTCGTAAGGAACAACCAGCTTTTGCTGCCTGACCTGTTGTGATCTCCAGCATTTGGTGGTTGCTGAAGAAAAGCTGAAATGTGTTTTAGTTATTGAGAAATCTTGGCTGAAGGGCTGAAATAGAGGATAAATTAGTACATGAATTCAATCTCAAATTTATTACAGAGAAAGATTGGATTAAGTGGAAAAGAAATTAATAATAACATTTGAATTTGACTTCATTTACGCTTCAACGGTTAACCTGAAAGATTCAGGCACCTGAAGCACACTTAACTTCATCTTTCCCAACCTGCTAGTTTCAGATGCACCTGTCCATGGCAATACCTGTAAGGGTGACCACTGTACAGTCCTTATGGAGACCAAGTTCTGCCTTCGTATTGAGAATAATATCCATCGTATTGTGTGGCATTATCACTATGCCAACTGGGGTAGGTTTTGACCAGATCTAGTAACTAAAGATTGGGCAGCAGAGCTGTACTCTCGGACAATCTATAGCCTCATGCCTGGCATATCCTCCACTGACCCATTACCATGAAGTCAAAGGATCAACTATGGTTCAATGGAGACTGCCAGAGGGCATGCCAGGACCAGCACCAGGCATACATGAAGATGAGGTTTCAGCGTGGTGAAGCTACCAAATAGGACAACTTGCATGCCAAATAGTATAAGCAGCAAGTGATAGAGCTAAGCAATCCCGCAACCAACAGATCTGCAGTCCTGCTACATCCAGTTGTGAAATGTGATGGACAATTAAACCATTCACTGGAGGAGGATGTTCCACAAATGTCCACATCCTCAATGATGGAAGAGCCCAGCCTTTCAGTGCAAAGAATAAGGAGGAAGCTTTTGCGGCAATCTTTAGGCAGAAGTGCCAAGTGGATGAGCCATCTTGGCTGCCAGCATCACTGATACCAGTCTCCAGCTAATTCAATTCACTCTGTATGATATCAAGAAACGGTTGGAGACACTGGATGCTGCAAAGACTACAGGCCCTGACAACATTCCAACAATAGTACTGAAAGCTTGTGCTCCAGACCTTGCTAACTCTTCCAGTGCAGTTACAACATTGGCAACACCATTTACCACCGCCTGAGAAAAAGAACAGGGAATGATATCACAACCCAAACATATGAACAGAAACTTGCTACATCACCAATGCTTCATCTGGAGGCTCACTGAAAATGTTACTTAGTATGATGACAAAACTTCCAAAAATGAACCTTCCAGCTCAACGAGCAAACCTACAACCAGAACCTCAACTTGAGCTACAAATCTTCTCAAAACTTGCTAACACTGGTATCTATCAGACAAGGTGGAAAATTGCCCAGGTATGTCATGTACATAAAACGCAGGTCAATTACCGCTGCATCAGTCTACTTTCAGCCATTAGTAAAGTGTAGGAAGGTGTCGTTGACAGTGCTATCAAGCAGCACCTGCTGTGATGCCCAGTTTGGGTTCTGCCAGGGCCACTCCTCTCCTGACCTCATTACAGTCCTGGTCCAAGCACAGACAAGTGAACCGAATTTCAGAGGTGAGTGAGAGTGACAGTCCTTGACTTCAAAACTGCATTCGACCAAGTGTAGCATCAAGGAGCCCTAGCAAAACTGGAATCAATGGGTATCGGGGCAAACTCTCCAGTGGCTGGAGTCATACCTGATACAAAGGAAGAGGATTATAGTTATTAGAGATCAGTTATCTCCACTCCAGGAGTTCCTCAGGGTAGTGTCCTTAGCCCAACCATCTTTGGCTGCTTGATTAATAATGTTCCCTCCATCATAGGGTCAGAATTGGGGATGTTTTCAGCACCATTCACAACTCCTCCAATACTGAAGCAATCCATGTTCAAATGCAACGAGATTGGGGTGGCATGGTGGCTCAGTGGCTAGCATGCTGCCTCACAGCGCCAGAGACCTGAGTTTGATTGCAGCCTTGGGCAACTGTCTCTGTGGAATTTGCACATTCTCCCCCTGTCTGCGTGGGTATCCTCCGGGTACTCCAGTTTCCTCCCACAGTACAAAGATGTGCAGGTCAGGTGAATTGGCCATGCTAAATTGCCCATTGTGTTAGGTCCATTAGTTAGGGGGAATGGGTCTGAGTGGGTTACTGTTTGGAGGGTCAGAGTGGACTAGTTGGGCTGAAGCACCTGTTTCCACATTGTCCAGTTTTTTTTTTAAGATTCCCTACAATGTCCAGGTATGGGATGATAAGTAGGAGAAGATGAGGACTGCAGATGCTGGAGATCAGAGTCAAACAGTGTGATATTGGAAAAGCACAGCCAGTCAGGCAGCTTCCAAGGAGTTTCACTAGTTTCCTCTTTTCCCCTTCCCCCACCTTATCTCAGATCCAACCTTCCAACTCGGCACCACCCTCATGCCCTGTCCTACTGTCCATCTTCCTTCCCACCTATCTGCTCCACCCTCCTCGCCGACCTATCACCATTACCTCCACCTTCATCTACCTATCGCACACTCAGCTACCTTCCCCCCCCCCCCAGCCCCACTACCCTCCCATTTATCTCTCTACCCCCTTGGCTCACAAGCCTCATCCCTGATGAAGGGCTTATGCCCAAAACATTGATTCTCCTGCTCCTCAGATGCTGCTTGACCTGCTGTGCTTTTCAAGCACCACACACTCAACTAGCATCCAAGAAGCAACAGATTTGAAGTTCCTCAGTACTTTTCTAATTAAGAGCTTATGCTCAACATTGACTCTCCTCCTCTTTGGATGCTGCCTGAATGGATGTGCTTTTCCAGCACCACATTCTTCGACTCTTGGGCTGAAAAGTGCATGTAACATTTGCGCTACATAAATGCCAGTCCAAAACTATCACAAATAAGATACAATCTAACCACCAGCCCTTGGCATTCAATGGTGTTGCCATCACTGAATCCCAACCTATTCACATCTTGAGGTTTATCAACTGGACTCTCCACATAAACATAGTGGCTGCAAGAGCAGGTCAGAAGCTAGGAATGTTGCAGCAGTAACTCACTTCCTGACCCTTCAAATCCTGTCCACCATCTATGAGGCTCAAGGCAGGAGTATGATGGAAACTCCCCACTTGCCTGGATGAGTGCAGCCCCCGTAACACTCAAGAAGCATGACGCTATCCAGGACGAAGCAGCCCACTTGATTGGCACTATGTCCACAAGCATCCACTCCCTCTAGCACTGTTGCTCAGTAGCAACAGTGTGTACTATCTACAAGGTGCACTGCAGAAATCCACTAAAGGTCCTCAGACAGCTCCTTCCAAACCCACAACCACTTCTTTCTAGAATGAAAGCGCAGCAGATATATGGGAAAACAACCACCTTCAAGTTCCCCTCCGAGTCACTCACCATCCTGACTTGGAAATATATTCTCGTTCCTTCACTGTCGCTGGGTTAAAATCCAACAATTCCCTCCCTAATGGCATTGTGGGTCAACCCACAGCAGGTGGAGTGCAGCGGTTCAAAAATTCAGCTCACCACCACCTTCTCAAGGGAAACCAGGAATGGGTAATAAATGTTGGCCAGCTAGTTACACCCACAGCTCACAAAATAGTCATAGAGATGTACAGCATGGAAACAGACCCTTCGGTCCAACCTATCCATGCCAACCAGATATTCCAACCCAATCTAGTCCCTCCGGCCAGCACCCGGCCCATATCCCTCCAAACCCTTCCTATTCATATACCCATGCAAATGCCTCTTAAATGTTGCAATTGTACCAGCCTCCACCACATCCTCTGGCAGCTCATTCCATACACATACCATCCTCTGCGTGAAACAGTTGCCCCTTAGGTCTGTTTTATATCTTTCCCCTCTCGCCCTAAACCTATGCCCTCTAGTTCTGGACTCCCCGACGCAAGGGAAAAGACTTTGTCTATTTATCCTATCCATGCCCCTCATAATTTTGTAAACCTCTATAAGGTCACCTCTCAGCCTCCAAAGTTCCAGGGAAAACAGCCCCAGCCTGTTCAGCCTCTCCCTGTAGCTCAGATCCTCCAACCCTGGCAACATCCTTGTAAATCTTTTCTGAACCCTTTCAAGTTTCACAACATCTTACCGATAGGAAGGAGACCAGAATTGCACGCAATATTCCAACAGTGGCCTAACCAATGTGCTGTTCAGCCGCAGCGGGACCTCCCAACTCCTGTACTCCATACTCTGACCAATAAAGGAAAGCATACCAAACACCTCCTTCACTATCCTATCTACCTGAGACTTCACTTTCAAGGAGCTATGAACCTGTACTCCAAGGTCTCTTTGTTCAGCAACACTCCCTAGGATCTTACCATTAAGTGTATAAGTCCTGCTAAGATTTGCTTTCCCAAAATGCAGCACCTTGCATTTATCTGGATTAAACTCCATCTGCCACTTCTCAGCCCATTGGCCCATCTGGTCCAGATCCTGTTGTAATCTGAGGTAACCCTCTTTGCTGTCCACTACACCTCCAATTTTGGTGTCATCTGCAAACTTACTAACTGTACCTCTTATGTTTGAATCCAAATTGTTTATGTAAATGACAAACAGAGGACCCAGCACCGATCCTTGTGGCACTCCACTGGTCACAGGCCTCGAGTCTGAAAAACAACCCTCCACCACCACCCTCTGTCTTCTACCTTTGAGCCAGTTCTGTATCCAAATGGCTGGTTCTCCCTGTATTCCATGAGATCTAACCTTGCTAATCAGTCTCCCATGGGGAACCTTGTCGAGTGCCTTGCTGAAGTCCATATAGATCACATCTACTGCTCTGCCCTCATCAATCTTCTTTGTTACTTCTTCAAAAAACTCAATCAAGTTTGTGAGACATGATTTCCCATGCACAAAGCTATGTTGACTATCCCTAATCAGTCCTTGCCTTTCCAAATACATGTACATCCTGTCCCTCAGGATTCCCTCCAACAACCTGCCCACCACTGAGGTCAGGCTCACCGGTCTGTAGTTCCCTGGCTTGTCATTACCGTCCTTCCTAAACAGTGGCACCACATTAGCGAGCCTCCAGTCTTCCGGCACCTCACCTGTGACTATCGATGATACAAATATCTCAGCAAGAGGCTCAGCAATCACTTTTCTAGCTTCCCACAGAGTTCTCAGGTACATCTGATCAGGTACTGGGGATTTATCCACCTTTAACCATTTCAAGACATCCAGCACTTCCTCCTCTGTAATCTGGACATTTTGCAAGATGTCACCATCTATTTCCCTACAGTCTATATCTTCCATGTCCTTTTCCACAGTAAATACTAATGCAAAATATTCATTTAGTATCTCCCCCATTTTCTGTGGCTCCACACAAAGGCCGCCTTGCTGATCTCTGAGGGGCTCTATTCTCTCCCTAGTTACCATTTTGTCCTTAATATATTTGTAAAAACCCTTTGGCAAATAGAATTAAGGAGAATGCAAAGCTATCTCATGTCCCCATTTTGCCCTCTTGATTTCCCTCTTAAATATTCTCCTACTTTCTTTATACTCTACTCTTCTAAGGATTCACTCCATCTGTCCTGTCTATACCTGATATATGTTTCCTTCTTTTTCTTAACCAAACCCTCAATTTCTTTAGTCATCCAGCATTCCCTATACCTACCAGCCTTTCCTTTCACCCTGACAGGAATATACTTCGTCTGGATTCTTGTTATCTCATTTCTGAAGGCTTCCCATTTTCCAGCCGTCCTTTTACCTGCAAACAGCTTTCAAACATTCTTGCCTAATACCGTCAAAATTGACCTTTCTCCAATTTAGAACTTAACTTTTAGATCTGGTCTATCCTTTTCCATCACTATTTTAAAACGAATAGAATTATGGTCGCTGGCCTCAAACTGCTCCCCCACTGACACCTCAGTCACCTGCCCTGCCTTATTTCCCAAGAGTAGGTCAAGTTTTGCACCTTCTCTAGTCGGTACATCCACAAATTGAATCAGAAAATTGTCTTGTACACACTTAACAAATTCCTCTCCATCTAAACCTTTAACACTATGGCAGTCCCAATCGATGTTTGGAAAGTTAAAATCCCCTACCATAACTACTCTATTATTCTTACAGATAGCTGAGATCTCCTTACAAGTTTGTTTCTCAATTTCCCTCTGACTATTAGGGGGTCTATAATACAATCCCAGTAAGGTCATCATCCCTTTCTTATTTCTCAGTTCAACCCAAATAACTTCCCTGGATGTATTTCTGGGAATATCTTCCCTCAGCACAGCTGTAATGCTATCCCTTATCAAAAGTAGCATTTGTATCCTGGAACATTAAGCTGCCAGTCCTGCCCATCCCTGAGCCATGTTTTCGTAATTGCTATGATATCCCATTCCCATGTTCCTAACCATGCCCTGAGTTCATCTGCCTTCCCTGTTAGGCCCCTTGCATTGAAATAAATGCAGTTTAATTTATTAGTCCTATCTTGTCCCTGCCTGCCCTGACTGTTTGACTGACTTCTGTTCTCAGCTGTACCTATCTCAGAATGATCTCTTATCTGACTATCTCCCTGGGTCCCACCGCCCCGCATCCTCCACACCCCCTGCGCCCCCACCCCCACCACCACCTTACTAGTTTAAATCCTCCCAAGCAGTTCTAGCAAATTTCCCTGCCAGTATATTAGTCCCCTTCCAATTTAGGTGCAATATGTCCTTCTTGTACAGGTCACTTCTACCCCAAAAGAAATTCCAATGATCCAAAAATGTAAATCCTTCTCCCATACACCAGCTCCTCAGCCATGCATTAATCTGCTCTATCCTCCTATTCCTGCCCTCACTAGCTCATAGCACTGGGAGTAATCCAGATATTACTACCCTCGAGGACCTCCTTTGTAAATTTCTACCTAACTCTGTAATCTCCCTTCAGAATCTCAACCTTTTCCCTTCCTATATCGTTGGTTCCAATGTGGACAATGACCTCTTGCTGGCCCCTCTCCCCCATGAAAACATTCTGCACCTTCTCTGAGACATCCTTGATCCTGGCACCAGGGAAACAACACCCCATTCTGGGGCTTTTTCTCTGCTGGCCACAAAAACGTCTCTACCTCAGACTACAGAATTCCCTAACACAATTGATCTCTTGGAAGCTGACGTACCCCTCGTTGCATTAGAGCTAGTCTCAATACCAGAAACTTGATTATCCATGCTACGTTCCCCTGAGAATCCATCACCCCCTACATTTTCCAAAACAGCATACCTGTTTGAAATAGGTATATCCACAAAAGAGTCCTGCCCTAGGTGCCGACCTCTCTCACCCTTCCTGGAGTTAACCCATCTATGTGACTGTATCTGAGACTTTCCCTCATTCCAATAACTGCCATCCATCACATTCTGTTGCTGTTGCAAATTCCTCATCGCTTTTATCTGTCTCTCCAACCGATCCACTCGATCTGATAAGATTCGCATCCAACAGCATTTATGGCATGAATAAATAAAAAAAACTTTTTTTTGTACCTGTTCACTGGCTAGGCATGAAATTGATTTAGTAGTTATTAACAGTCAAGTTTTTGCATTTTTACTTGCAATGATAATTACTTAACAACTTTGTGGAATGAAGTGTGATGTATGTGTTATTTTCCTATGTTAATTCACACCCTGTGATTGGCATTTTGAGTATTTCTTCTTATCTCAAGTTGCAGCTGATATGTGCATTAATTATTCATGTGCTATTTATTTTTCGGCAAATTCTGCTTTGATTTTTTAAAATTTGTCAATTTATTTTAAGTACAATTTATTTGTAAAAAAATCAGGATTGACTTCATACTATATAGTGGGTATGCTTAAACAGAAATTCATTGTTAGACCTATAACAAAAACAGTTGGCTCTGAGAAGACGTGAGTACAGATCCAAGCTAAGCAGGGTATGTATGTGCAGTGCTTCTCTTTTCCCTCTCCTTTCTTAGTATCCTGCTTCTCCTCAAAACCTACACAAACCAACTAGGAGTGTTAATTGATTGAAATGGATTTAAATAGATCCAAAATTGGCAGACTCTCTGTCTTGCTTACTGCTATGGCTTGCTTCAAAAATTGTATTTTATATTCTTTTTCAGTCTTGAAGTTATATCAACAGGACCTCATTGGTAAACAATCCCCTTCAAACAAAATGTTCAATGATATATCAAGTACTTTGAAATGTAGAGGAGTGTCCCAACATTAATTCCATCCTCCTTCCATGGTTTGTTTTGGCTTGCCTGTCTCCCTGCCCTTTTGCATTAACTCTTGAAGTGTAGTATCTCTATTCTTCAAACTCTATTCTTCTACTTTCAGTCAAGGGGCTCATTGTTTGTATTTGCCTGTTCATCTGTAATTTATATCAGATTTGTTGCCATGAGTTGTTAATAAGCTGTTTATAATGGACTGAGTTAAAAATCTCACAACACCAGCTTATAGTCCAATAGGTTTATCTGGAAGCATGAGCTTTCGGAGCACTGCTCCATCAGGTATCTCCACATCATAATACACTGGGCAGCTAACTTTGAATTCCTTATCAGGCTATTGAATCATTAGATGATTTATCTATGGAGAACTGTTATCTGCAAAAATTAATTAATTTCACATTCCAGCAAGTAGTTTAATTAAGCAAAGTTAAATTAGAAAATACTAACACCACTTTACAACCTGGTTGTCTATTCATGCACTTAGTCAGCTATGGCTAACCTTTTTACTAACTACCATAATATAAGGCCAGTCATTCTACCGGTTTATTTCCAGTGAAATGAAGATTGCAGAACGAACTTAATCCCTGACCTATTTCAAGCTGACTACTTAATGTGTTTATTCTAAGCATGTTTCTAATTTGATTTGGAGGTGTCAGTATTGGATTGGGGCGACTCATGTGACTCGCCAATGTTGTCTATCTCATACATTACAGGCAAAGATGCCCTGAGGCATGGTACACTAGTGAGACAGAGGCTGTGGCAATGGATGAATGGACATCACACAATAATCACCAGCCAGGAGTGTTCTCTCCCAGTCGGGAAACACTTCAGCCGTTCGGGAGATTCAATCTCAGATCTTCGGGTGATCATCCTCTAAGGTGGTCTTCAAGACAGGCAACAACGCAAAATGGCCGAGCAGAGGCCGATAGCCAAGTTCAATACCCGTGGAATGGTCTCAACAGAAACCTTGGGTTCATGTCAGGTGACCCCGCTACACTATACACTCTCTCCCACACACACCACACACAAGCGCACACGCTTGCACACACACACTCCTACAGACCCACACAGACTCTCTCTCATACGCTCACACACATACTCCCCACACTCTCACCCACGCACACACCCTCTCATAGACTTATACCCCATTAAACTCATGCACATATATATACACTCTAACATACTCACACCTCCACACATATACCCACTTGCACATACCCACTCGGTCTCCCCTGCACGCGCGCACACACACAAGTTTGTAGGGTGAATTTGTACTTGCAGAATTACATTTAATTTTGCTCAAGAACCACATAAATCCGTGTAAAATTTGGTAAATCCCACCTTAGAAATAGAATCAGTCTGACCTAACATTGGGGCACAGACAGACTTTAACTTTACACCTTCAATGCATTATCTGAGCTGAGATGGCATGGATTGTTAAAAGCTATCTTGAGAAAAGTTCTGGAATTTACATATGAAGGACATGAAACTAACATCGTAATTCTAAAAGATGAAAGACCCAAGCTAAATTTGTTTAATATTACATCTGTAACACTGCAATCCTATTGCTATAAATTCAGTGTCGTATGATTCTACTCCACAACCACTTGATGAAGAAGCAGCGCTTCGAAAACTACAGCTTCCAAATAAATCTGTTGGACTATAACCTGGTGTTGTGATTTTTTTTTAACCTTGTTTCTAATATGTAATATTGGGTCAAAAGTTGCAGCTGATGGGGAGAATAGTCTGTTGCAGATAGTGGAAGTTATCTGAAACTTCTCAGGGCATTTATGGTATCCAATATCAGTTCTCAAAACGACACAAGACTCAGCAGTGTGTTTGAACAAAACGTTCTGACTGAAATTCTATCAAGTGCCAGAACTCTGACACAGCAGTGAAAAATTCTGGGAGTTGGGAGTGTGATGAGTTTAGGTTTTATAGTTTTTGTTAGACGCCAGCTTGCAAGTGGTGCTTCTATGTATTCTTTACCTGACGTTTGCTCCCATGTTCTTTGGATTTTGGAGATGACTGCTGTGTTCAGAGAAGAGAGCTATTACATGAGTTGGCTGAAGGTGAGTGTAGAAAGTTTCCTCATTTGATGTTTGAGTGCTGCTGTCTACTGAGTGATTAGACTTCTATTACAAATTGTGCAATTATCATTGATCTTGTTTTTTTTTAAATTGCAAGCCCTCCATGAAATCCACTTTATAACTTCCTTTGCCTGCCTATGCTTCTGTGAACTGTCTTCTAATCTTTCCACATTAAACCTATACACATTCATATAATGTTGTTATAGAGCAAGTAATATGAGCTGTAGCTGACAAACTCTCCTGTTTATGTGTTAGCTTGCTTCCATAACAAATTCCAGATCTATGCTCTGTACATCTGCTTGGAATTTCTGAAACCAGAGAATGAGGGAAGACTGATGAATTAAACTGCATTTATTTCTATGCAAGAGGCCTGGCAGGTAAGGCAGACGAACTCAGGGCATGGTTAAGAACATGGGACTGGGGTATCATAGCAATTACAGAAATATGGGTCAGGGATGGACAGGACTGGCAACCCAAAATCCAGGGTATAGATGCTGTAGGAAAGATGGAGGGAGAGTGGTGTTTTTGATTAAGGAAAACATCACAGCATATTCCTCGGGGATTGTCCAGTGAAGCTGTACGAACAAAGCTGAGAAATAAGGAGATGATCACTTCAATGGGATTGTACTATAGGCCGGCAGGAAATTGAGTGAATACATAGCTGTAAGAATTATAGTGTAATAGTAGAAGATTTTATCTTTCCAAATATAGTCTGGGACTGCATTGTGTTAAGGGCTTGGATGGGGAGGAATTTTAGTGTGTTCAAGAAAACTTCATCAATTAATATATAGGTCGCTGCATTGGAGAGGGGGCAAACTCAAAGACAGGGCAAGTAACTGAGGTATTATTTGGGACCAATGACTGTAATTCCATTCGCTTTGAAATGATTATGGCGAAGTATAGACCTAGTCCATAAATTAAAGTTCTGAACCAGGGGCAGGTTAATTTTGATGGTATTAGACAGGATATTTCAAAAGTTGATTGGGAGACAGTGTTCACAGGTAAAAGCAAGTCTGGCAAGTAAGTGGTTTTCAAAATTGAGATTATGAGAGTTCAGGGACGGCATGTTCCTGTTAGTGTAAAGGTCAAGGCTGACAGGAGTAGGGAATACTGAATGACTAAAAAGGCTCTGATCAAGAAAAAGGAGGAGATATATGTCGGGTATAGACACCTGGGATTAAGTGAATTCCTTGAGGAATACGGGGGTGTAAGAGTACGGTTAAGAATGACATCAGGAGAGCAAAAAAGGCATACGAGGTAGCTTTGGCAGATAAGGAGAATCCAAAGGTACTCTTGAAGTATATTAAGGGCAAAAGAGTAATGAGGAAGAGAATAGGTCCCCTTTAAAGATAATTGAGGTCATCCAGGTGTGGAATCACAGGAGATGGGTGAGATTTTAAACGAATAGTTTATGTCAGTATTGACTCTGGAGAAAGACATAGAAACTAGGGATCTTGGGGAAATAAATAATAATGTCTTGAAAAGAGTCCACACAACAGAAGAGGAGGTAGATAAATTCTTGGGATTTATCATGTGTACACCAGGATATTGTGGGATGCTAAGGAAGAAGTTGCTTAGCACCTAAGCAGAGATATCTGTATCACTGACAGCCATGGGTGAGGTGCTAGAAGCCTGAAAGGTAGCTAATGGTGTGCCATTATTTCAGAAAGACTTCAAGGAAAAACCAGGGAAGTACAGACTGGTGACCCTGACATCAGTGGTGGGTAAGTTGTTGGAGGGGAATTCTGACAGGATCTACATACATTTGGAAAGGCAAATACTGATTAGGGATAGTCAGCATGGCTTTGTGTGTGGGAAATAGTGTCTCATAAATTCGATTGAATTTCTTTGAACAGCTGATCAATAAGAGAGATGAAGTTAGAGTGGTAGATGTTGTCTACATGATCTTTAGCAAGGTTAAATTGTAGACTGGTTAGTAAGGTTAGATCACATAGCCAATTGGATGTAAAATTGGCTTAATGATAGGAGGCAGAGGATTGTAGGATGGAGACTGGAGGCCAGGAACCAATGATCTGCCATAAGGATCAGTGCTGGGTCTATTAATGTTCATCATTTACGTAAATTATTTGGATGAGAATATAGGAGGCATGATTAGGAGGTTTGAACATGACTTCAAAATTGTTGGTATAATGGACAGTTAAAAAGGTTAACTAAGAGTACAATGTAATTTTGATCAACTGGGCCATTGGACCGAGTTTAATTTAGATAAATATGTTACATTTTGGTACAAGAAGCTAGGACTTAGACAGTTAACGGTAGAGCCTGGGAAGTGTTATCGAGCAGGGAGACCTAGGAGTGCAGATATATAGTTCCTTAAAAGTTGCATCACAGGTATACAGGATGGTAAAGAAGGAATTTGACATGATCACTTTCATTAGTCAGAGCATTGAGTACAGGAGTTGAGATGCCATGTTACAACTGTACAAAACATTGGTAAGGCCACATTTGGAGTATTGTGTATATTTCTGGTCACCATGCTATAGGAAGGATGTTATTAAACTGGAAAGGGTGCAATAAGGATTTACAAGGCTGTTACCAAGACGGGAAGATTTGAGTTGTAAGGAGAGACTGGATAGGCTGGGACTCTTTTTCCTTCGAGTATAGGAGGCTGAAGGGATGCCTTATAGAGGTTTATAAAATCATGAGGGGCACAGATAAGGTGAATAGCCAAGTCCTTTTTCCAGGGTAGGGAAGTCCAAAACTAGAGACGTAGGTTTAAAATGAGACGGCAAAGATTTAAGAGGGACCTGAGGGGTAATCTCTTCATGCAGAGGGTAGTGCATATATAAAATGAACTGCCAGAGAAAATGGCAGAGGTGTATACAACAACAACATTTAAAAGACATTTGGACAGGTACATGGATAGGAATGGTCACAGGAATGAACAGCTTAGTACATGATGAATATTTGAGGACTCTGGATCAATACTCAATGGAGTTTAGAAGCATGAGAGGGGATCTAATTGAAACTTACAGAATACTGAATGGCCTGGACAGAGTGGATGTTGGGAAGATGTTTGATTGGAAGGGGAGACTAGGACCCAAGGGCACAGCCTTAGAGTAAAGGGACTACCTTTTAAAACAGAGATAAGGAGAGAAGATGGTGCTGTGTGACAATAATGCAAGCTTGTCACTTAATTCCTGTGCTTCTGTACTTGAGTACACATGACAAGAAAGCTTAAACCAAATCAGGTGCAGGCAAATGGGAGTGGTTCGGTTAAGGAAACCTGGTCAGCAAGGATGTGTTGAGCCAAAGGCCTGTTTCCATGCTGTATGACTCCATGACTATGTATTTACTAAGAACAAGTTGTGCAATTCATTATTAAATTGAGTTCTAATGTGGCAGTGCAATGTCTTTTATTTCTGGTGACAGCACAATAAAATGCCACCAACACTCATAATGAATTATTTGTGGCAAAAATAGACTCATTTCAGAAAAATGTGGCAACAATATTCAAGTTCATTTAGTTTAAAATTATACTGTCTTTTGCCAATCATCTTGTTTGTTGGCCAAGGAGGTGATTTTGTTTCCCTGCTGAAGATACTTCAATCATTGCTATCTAAGACCATAAGAAATAGGAGTGAAAGTAAGGTCATTTGGCCCATCAAGTCCACTATGCCATTCAATCATGACTGGACATTTTAAATGCCACTTACCCGCACTCTCCCCATATCCCTTAATTCCTTGCGAGATCAAGAATTTGTCAATCTCTGCCTTGAAGACATTTAACGTCTCAGTCTCCACTGTGCTCCATGGCAATGAATTCCACAGGTCCACCACTCTCTGGCTGAAGAGATGTCTCCTCATTTCCATTCTAAATTGGCGCCCTCTAATTCTGAGTATCCACCCTTTCTAAGCCATGAACTATCTTGTAAGTTTCTATTAGATCTCCCCTCAATCGTCTAACCTCTAATGAATACAATCCCAGGATCCTCAACTGTTTATCGTGTGTTAGGCCTACCATTCCAGGGATCATCCATGTGAATCTCTGCTGGACACACTCCAGTGCCAGTACATCCATCCTGAGGTGTGGGGCCCAAAACTCGACACAGTATTCTGAATGGGGCCTAACTAGAGCTTTATATAGTCTCAGTAGCACATCACTGCTTTTACATTCCAACCCTCTTGAGATAAATCTACTGCTACTATGGAAGGGGCAGACCAATTCACAAGAAATACCAGTAGGCTTAGAATTTACATTAAATAGTAAAGCAAGAGCACTCACTTAAACAAAGCTACTCGAGTGATACAGTGACATCTGTGGTGTGGATTTCTCCTTTCCTGTGTCATTAGAACCAGGTAAGAAACCAGTTTGAATGTCCACATTCACAGCAACATTGATGTCTGAGTAGGCAGTCAATCATGCTTAAGTATTTTCATTGCCATCAAACCAGCAATAAATACGATGAATTTTTGAATTTTATTTCATTTGCTGAGAATAAAATAAATGATTGGACCATGGTCATGAAGGCAGAAAATGAAACACGAGCACATTAAAAAATGGATTTTTCATCATAGAGATATGTACAAAATAATCTTACTTTTTCAGGACCAGATTTATAAACATAGTACACTGTTTAGCCATAGTACTTATACAACTCTAATTGGTTGCAGCCTGGGGACCTCCAAATACACTTTATGATGATGTATAGAAACAGTGACAGGAATTTTGGGATTTCTGTCTTTAACTGTGCATGTGCAGATTTCAGAAGTTGCAGTAAGTTTTGGAGGGATAATAATGAGAAATGTATATTAGATACAGACCATTATGCCTTCCTCCCAAAGTTAAGAAAAAAATTTTCTAAAGCCTTCACACACTTACTCTTAGAATGAGACCGTATTTCTAAATTTGGTGAGTGATTTAAGAAAGCCAAGTGACAGTCGTCATTTAATTTATCGTTTTCACTCTGGAATGGAACAAGATATGTGGATTTAAGAATCTTGAAAATGAAAGCCTCAAAAGCTTACTGCGTAGTGAGCATAAGGCTTCCAAATATTTTCTTGTCTATCTGCCAGTGGTGCTGTCTCACTATTGCAAGAGCATTAGATAAAACAGAAAGAGGGGTCACAAAACTGACTGTGTGGAGTTTGCACATTCTCCCCGTGTCTGCGTGGGTTTCCTCCGGGTGCTCCGGTTTCCTCCCACAGTCCAAAGATGTGCAGGTCAGGTGAATTGGCCATGCTAAATTGCCCGTAGTGTTAGGTAAGGGGTAGATGTAGGGGTATGGGTGGGTTGCGCTTCGGCGGGGCGGTATGGACGTGTTGGGCCAAAGGGCCTGTTTCCACACTGTAAGTAATCTAATCTAATCTAATCTAATCTAATCTAATCTAAAAAAAATTAATGAACATCCAAACAAGGAGCAAGAGTAGGACATTCAACCCTTCACACATGGGCTCTATCATTCAATAAGACAAGGGCTAATCTGATTTTAACCTCAACTCTACATTCCTACACATCCCTGATAATCTTTAATCCGCTTTGTAATCAAGAACCAAATTACTTCTATCTTAAAAATTGTAATCAAGAACGAACTTACTTCGGTCTTAAAAATATTTAAAGATTCTGCATCCATCATGTTTTGAGAAAGGCAATTCCAACGCTATCAATTCTCTGAAAGCAAAAATACTTTGTAATCTTTCTTTTTAATGCGTGATCCCTTATTTTTAAACTATGAATTTATATTCTGTATTCTGACACGAGGAAAAATCTCCTCAAGATTTTATAGGCTTCAATTAAGTTACCTATGGCTCTTCGAAGGTCCAGAGGATATGGGTTGAACCTGCCTAGTTTTTCCTCATAGAACAATCTGGTCAATTCAGGTATGAGTCCAGTAAACCTTCTCTTAACTGCTTTTGACATATTAACATCTTTCCATAAGTACAGTGATCAGTATCATGCATTCTGTTCTTGCATTCTACTCCCCTTGTAATAAAACATAAAATTCTAATAGATTTCCTGATTACTTGTTATACTTACATAGTAAACCTCTATAATTAATGCGTCATGATGCCAGAATTCTCTATATTTTAGAGTTCTGTAACCACTCACTACTTAGATAAATTTTTTTTATTCTTTTTGCCAAAATGGATAATTTCACACTTTCCCACATTATACTGTATTTGCCAGCTTTTCGCCCACTCACTTATCTTATCTATACCCCTATATCCTCTTCACAATTCACTTGTCAATCTATGTAACATCAACATCTTCAGCAACCATATCTTTGATTCCTTTATGTAAATTTAAACAGTTGAGGCCCCAGTACAGACCGCTGTGGCACACCACTCATGACACCCTTTTTTTATTCATTTGTCGAGTGTGGGCATTGCTGGCTGGGCTGGCCAGCATTTATTGCCCACCCCTAGTTGACTTTGAGGAGCTGGTGCTGGGCTGCCTTTTTGAACCACTGCAGTCCACCTTCTGTAGGTTCACCCACAATGCCATTCGGAAAGAAATTCCAGGATTTTGACCCAGTGACCGTGAAGGAATGATGAGAAATTTGCAAGTCAGGATGATGAGTGGCTTGACGACGAACTTGAAAGTGGTGGTGTTCCTGAATATCTGCTACCCTTGTCTTTCTAGATGGAATTGGTCATGGGTTTGGAAGGTGTTGTCTGAGGATCTTTGGTGAATTTCTGCAATGCATCTGTTGATAGTACACACTACTGCTCCTGAGCATTGGTGCTGGATCGGAGTGGATGCTTGTGGTTGAAGTGCAAATCGAGTGGGTTGCTTTTTCCTGGATGATGTCAAGAGTCTTGAGTATTGTTGGGGCTGCACTCATCCAGGCAAGTGGGGAGTATTCCATCACATTTCTGACTTGCACTTTGGACAGGCTTTGGGGACTCAGAGTGAGTTGCTTGCCACAGTATTCCTAGCCTCTGACCTGTTATTGCAGCTGCTGTGTCTATATAGTACGTTCAGTTTCTGTTGAGTTTCTGGTCAATGCCAGCATGCTGACAATTGGGGATTCGGTGATGACACCACTGAATGTCATGGAGCAATGGTTTGATTGTCTCTTGTTGGTGATGGTCATAGCATGGTATTTGTGTATTGTGAATTTAGAACAAAGAACAAAGAAAAGTCACAGCCCAGAAACAGGCCCTTCAGCCCTCCAAGCCTGTACCGATCCAAATCTACTGTCTAAACTTGTCGCCTAATTCCTAAGCATCTGTATCCCTCTGCTCCGCACCTACTCATGCATCAGTCCAGACACACCTTAAATGAATCCACCTGCCTGCTTCTACTACCTCTGCTGGCAACGCATTCCAGGCACCTACCACCCTCTGTGTAAATTACTTGCTGCACGTATCTGCCTTTAACTTTCCTCCTCTCACCTTGAAAGCGTGACCTCTCATTATTGAATCCCTCACCCTGGGAAATCACTTATCTCTATCCACCCTGTCTATACCCTTCATGATTTTATACACCTCAATAGACTCCCACTCAATCCCCTCTTTTCTAATGAAAACAATCCTAACCTACTCAACTTTCCATCCCAGGCAACATCCTCATAAACCTTCTCTGCACCCTCACCAAAGTGTCCATATCCTTTTGGTAATGTGGTGACCAGAACTGTACACAGTATTCTGAATGTAGTGGAACTAAAGCCTTGTACAATTTTAACATGACCTGCCAGCTCTTATACTCAGTACCCCGTCTGACAAAGTCAAGCATACCATATGCCTTCTTGACCACTCTATCCACCTGTGCAGTCACCTTCAAGGTACAATGGACCTGAACTCCCAGATTTCTCTGCTCATCAACCTTTCCCAAGATTCTTCTATTTACAGTATAGTTCACACTTGTCAGCCCAAGCCTGGTTTACTAGTCACTTGTTCAGAATTAATGCATTTACAAGTGGATTGCTTCGGTATCTGCGAAGTTGCAAATGGTGCTGAACATTTTGCAATAATCAGTAAACATCCCATTTCTAACCTTATGATGGAGAGAAGATCATTGATGAAGCAGCTGAAGATGGTTGGGCTGAGGACAGTATGCTGAGGAACTCCTGCAGAGATGACCTGGGGCTGAAATGACTGACCTCCAACAACCACAACCATCTTCCTATTTTCTAAGTATGACTCCAACCAATGGAGAGTTTGCCCACTGATACTCATCGATTCCAGTTTTGCTTGGGCGCCTTGATGCCACACTCAGTCGATCGCCACCTTGATGTCAAGGGCTATCACTCTCAGTCACCTCTTGAATTTTGCTCTTTTGTCCATGTTTCAACTAAGGTTGAAAGGAGCTGAGTGGTCCTGGAAGAACCCAAACTGGGTGTCACTGAGCAGCTTAATGCTGAGTAAGTGCTGCTTGATAGCACTGTTGATGACATTTTCCATCACTTTACTGATGATTAAGAGTAGACTGATGTGGTTGTAATTGGCTAGGTTGGATTTGTCCAGCTTTTTATGTACAGGACATACCTGGACAATTTTGCATGATGTTGGGTAGATGTCAGTATTGTAATTGTACTGAAACAACTTGGCTAGAGGGCAAGTTCTAGAGCACAAATCTTCAGTACTATTGCCGAATGACAATAGGGCCCAACACCTTTGCAGTATCCAGTGTCTCCAACCATTTCTTGCTATCACATGGAATGAATCAAATTGGCTGAAAACTAGTATCTGTAATGCTGACAACCACTGGATGAGGCCAAGATGAATCATCCACATTGTAAATGCTTCAGCCTTATCTTTTGCACTGATGTGTTGGGCTCTTCCATCATTGAGGATGGGTATGTTTGTGAAGCCTTTTCCTCCAGTGAGTTGTTTACTTGTCCACTGCCATCCTCAACTGGATGTGTCAGGATTGCAGAGCTTAGATCTGATCCGTTAGTCATAGGGTTGCTTAGTTGTCTATCACTTGCTGCTTACGCAAGTAGTCCTATGTGGTAGCTCCACTGGGTTGTCACTTCATTTTCAGGATTGCCTGATGCTCTTCCTGGTATGTCCTTTTTCAGTCTCCATTGAACCAGAGTTGATCCTCTGGCTTGATGGTAATGATGATAGGGGATATGCTGGTTGCAGGTTGTGCTTGAGCATAATTCTCCTGCTGCTGATAGCCCACATTGCCTTATAGATGCCCATTCTTGAGTTGCTAGGTCTGTTCAAAGTCTACCCCATTTACCACAGTGATAGTGTCAGACCACACGATGGAGGTTATTCCCAATGTGAAGGCAATCTTTGTCTCCAACAAGGTGGTCACTCTTACCACTACTGTCATGGACAGATGCACCTGCAGCCATTAGATTGGTAAGGATGAGGTCAAGTATATTTTTCCATCTTGTTGGTTCCCTCACCACTTGCTGCAGACCAAACCCAGCAGCTATGTCCTTTATGACCTAACCAGCTCGATCAATAGCGCTGCTGCCGAGCCACTCTTGATAGTGGACTTTGAATTCTCCCACCCAAAGTACATTTTGTGCCCTTGCTATCCTACATGCTTCCTCCAAGTATTGTTCAACATGGAGGAGTATCAATTCATCAGCTGAGGGAGGATAGTACGTAGTAAGCAGTAGGAGATTTCCTTGCCCATGTTTAACCTGAAACCATGAGACTTCATGGGGCCTGAAGGCAACGTTGAGGACTCCCAGGACAACTTTTCCCAACTGTATACCATTGTGCCACCACCTCTGCCAGATCTATCTTACCAGTGGGACAGGACTGATTCCATGAGTCTGGGATGAAAACCATAAAGAACTGGGGATTTATCAACTTGCAGTTCTAAAAATTTGCTCAGGACAATGCTCTGGAAATTGTAATTTTCTGACATTTTTTTCCTTCTCTTCAATCCCTGATTAACAGGTATTTCTGGGATGTGATTTATATCCTTTCTGATATTGTGTCTTTTTCCCAGGGTAGAAATGTCAATTACTAAGAGACATTTCTTTAAGGTGAAGGGATGAAGGTTTAAAAGAGCTGAGAGAGGCAAAACTTCTACACAGAGATTGGTAAGTGCCTGGAATGTGATGCCAGAGGAAGTGATAGAAACAGATACAATCGCAATGTCTAAGCGGCATTTTGGCAGATACACGTATACCTAGGGAATAGAAGGATTTGAACCATGTAAAGGCAAAAGGTTTTAGTTTAGAAAGACGTGGTGGGCTGTGAAGGACCTGTTCCTGTGCTGTTCTTTGTTTTGAACCAGAGAAGTAAGTTTGGCAGTAAAATCTAAAGGATATTGTTTGTAAATCAAAATTGATCAAAGAATGAATTCTTAAACCAGTACAATATATCTTATAATTTACAGACTGTAAATTTACAGTAGATTTACTGGTGAGGGAAATTCAACTGGTGATTAATTTTAATTGCATGTTACATCTTGCAGTTTTGTACTATAAATAAGTTTTGTCTTAAAGGCCTATACTGTCATGAACTTAAAATTGCTATGATCCCTTGAGATATGAATGGAAGTAACCTGAGAAGAGTGGTGATTCTAAAACAAAATTCTAGACTTTTCATATATGGGCAATGGCATGTCTTCTTGCACAACATGTGACGCCTGCAACTTAAATTTAAACACAACGACAGATTGGTGAAGCGCAGCATTGCACTGTGAAGCTTCTAATTCTCTATGCCTCTTACTAAAAATACTTTTCAACAGAGAGAATCTGTGCAAACAACGAGAAAATCGTATGCTGAATCCTACCTTTCAGTCTTGAAATCTCTGTGAAAAAGTTGGTTTTGACATGTCTATCCCGATGGAATATAATTCAATCTACAGAGGTTCACAAACTATGGATAATCTGGAGAAACAGCTGATATGCCCAATATGTTTGGAAATGTTTACTAAGCCTGTTGTGATCCTGCCTTGTCAGCACAACCTGTGTAGAAAATGTGCAAATGACATTTTTCAGGTAAGAGCTGTACTTGTACTCTAATTTAAAAACTTGTTTCAAACTATCAAGAATAAAATATATTTAAGCCATAATTTAAACTTTTGTAGATGCCAAAAGTAAATCACTCCATAACATGAGTGAACACTGATTAAAGGATGGGGGTGGGAGCTGGCCACTTTTCTAATGAGGTTTAGAGGAATTTTGCTTTCATTATCTCCAGTACAATGAGAATTCAGAACTATTTCAATTTCATTCTGCTTTGCATTTCTAATAACTTTCATAGCAATTCGATGTTAGCAGACCCTTAAAGAATAAACCAGAGCTCTACTTCTTACTGTAGAATAACCTTTGAAGCGTACTTAATTATTTTAGGACTTTTTTTCAAAAATGCTGTTCTTTTATATCAACGCATAAAAACGGTTCAAAAGTACTTCTAAATTTGATTTACAGGATGTGTGTTTTCTTTAGAAGTAAAGAAACAGAAAAGAATGTGTGCTTTGTGGTTGAAAAGTACCGATGGAACACTTGTTATTTCCAGAATGACTACCATGTTTATTGAAAGTCAAGGATGATAAACTGGTTGTTATGGGTCAATAACATCAATGTTGTTTAGTAGATTTCAGAAAAGCATTATTGGCCATTTGGAGTAACCCAAGTTAATAATAGAGAGCCAACCTGGGATTTATTAAAAAGAATTTAACTCTAACTAACTAAAATTTGTCCCTCAAATAATGAGGAATGCTATAAGTGTACCTTTGAAAAAATATTCAATTAAGTACCTTATTATAGACTTGCTAGCAAAGTTGATACTTGTTAGCAAAGTTGATATTAAAGGGGTGTTGACAGCAAGGATAAAAAAATTGGCTGTGAGATAGAAGGCGACAAGTAGTTGTGAAAGTGTATTTTAGAAGGATTGTACCACTTCATCCTACATTAATTTTAGGGACACAGCTACTTTTAATTATATAGTAATATTTTGGATTTGGGTACTTGAGTCAACTTTTTAGTTTGATACAAGCTTGGAAATGTAGATAACAATGAGGATGTAGCACTAGACTAAAGCAGCTAATGTACTAATGTGACTGCTTTAAAAACTTGCATATATCAAACATTCAGTTATCACATCTTCCACATGAAACTCAAAGAAATTGCTTATTGTTTGGATCTAGTTTTGTTCCCAAAGACTCTACAATTTTGAAAAAGTGAAGATCCTTAATTGGAAAGAGAAATGATGTGGAACAGGCTTATATATTACAATATATATAATTACAAAAATGATATTAGTTTGTTTTTAAACAAACAAATTTGTTTCAAAAAGATATTAATAATTGATTTGTCTCTTCTTAATACCTGTTGTGCTTACACTATAAGGGCCAATTTTGCAATCCCTGATAAAATGGTTATTGGGAGCACAGCCAGACTCTGGTTGGAATCTAAATGGCTTTGCCAGATTTGTGACATCAGCCTCTGTAACTATTTTAATCAGCTCCCAGCGTAGATTCTAGAAGAGCAGGAAGACTGATAATTGCTAAACAGATGAACAGACATCAAGCTAGATGCAAGTAACCCTGGGCATTTTCAACACTGATTCCAGATTCCATGAACTCAGGTGG
The DNA here is from genome assembly GCF_047496795.1 of Chiloscyllium punctatum. Lineage (NCBI taxonomy): Eukaryota > Metazoa > Chordata > Chondrichthyes > Orectolobiformes > Hemiscylliidae > Chiloscyllium > Chiloscyllium punctatum. The sequence continues at coordinate 42,194,396 of NC_092775.1, read as the reverse complement.
CTTCAAGCTGAACAAGATTAAGTAATCACCTAGCGATCAATATGCAATACTCCAGGTTAGCTGAATATCAATGAATTCAGCAAAAGTGGAACAAAACTCGGAGATGATATTAGAAGAGTGAAAGCACATATAAAAGGGAATTCAGAAAGTCTTCTATCAGCATGCAAATAGTCAAGAGATAAATGGATAATTTGTACTTGTCTTTACCAAGGATAAAGATGATGCCTCACTTGTTGAGTGTGAGGACTCAGTTGGGCTAATGGATAAAAAAAAATTATTGAATGACTGGCTATACTTAAAGTTAATAAGCTATCAGGACTGTATCGGACAAATCCAAGTCCTGTAGGCAAAGAGTAAGGCTTAGGGCTAGCTGGTTTGCTCTCATAGAAAACTGGCATAGCCATACGGTTTAAATTTCCACCTCCTATACTATAACTATTCTCTGATTCTAAGTCCCTATGCCAACAAAAATGTATTCTTTCTTTCCCAACTGTAGATCTAGTCAGTACTCATTACTGTACAGGAAAGAAGCTACAGGCATTTCTCTCTAAAATTACTGAAATGCATCTGCTAAATAAATACTAGTGAGTCACCAGGCAATACAGATGTGTCTTTTAAAAGACATTACTCCCTGTATAAACAATCATGTATGGAATGATAATGTTAAAGTCATTACATTTTGGCTCCTTTGAAATTTCAATTCAATCTGCTGGTCATCCTTTGCCATCATTTCACAGTTGAGCTTTTAATGAAATGTAAAGGCTAAGTTTTAAAAAGGGAAGCCATTCTATTACTCTTCATTGCTATAATTTATGTACCAACATGCAAATTCATATGCATGTTTATAAAATGTTTTATAAGATACATTGCCAAAATATTTGTGTTTTGGAGTGGTGTTTTATTCAGTTTCTGTTTAAATTAGATTAGATTACTTACAGTGTGGAAACAGGCCCTTCGGCCCAACAAGTCCACACCGATCCTCCGAAGAACAACCTATCCAGACCCATTCCCCTATATTTACCCCTTCACCTAACACTACGGGCAATTTAGCGTGGTCAATTCACCTAACCATGCTCATTTTTGGACTGGATATTCAAATTCCAGACAGTATCATCTAAATGTAATTTACTTTTGCTAGTCTCGTGGCACAGCTGGAGTTTCAGGAGGTCGGTTCCGGTGTCCATCCTGTCGTCACGAGGTTATTCTGGATAGACATGGAATTTATGGACTCCAGCGAAATTTGTTGGTGGAAAATATTATTGACATTTATAAACAAGAGTCTTCAAGGTAGGAATTATCATATTGCACATCAAAAGCATAATTACAGTATACCTTTTATGCAATTTTATAATCAGGAATAGTGAAATAGCTCCACAGAGGCTAGTATCCTATCACCAAGTCACCCTTTATTTACATGTGGAGACTCCTTGACATTGATCCAACTCCCTTAGACCCAGCTCTCAGAGTGAGCAGGATGTCTCACAATCTTGTTCTTTCTATGACCCCCACACTACCGCCTAACTGCAGTGGTGCTTTTTTTTCCCCCAGTACCCATGTTGCATGTGTGCAGGTGTGAACAATCTTGTTCTTTTTCTTTTTTTTTCTTTTTTAAATTTTTCTTCTTTTTTTCTTTTTTTTATTCTTCTTTTCTTTAAATCCCACACTACCGCCTAACTGTGGTAGTGCCTATTTCTTCCCCAGCACCCATGTTGTGTGTGTGCAGGTGTGAGGCACAGTGAGAGACACAAGGAGTACGAATCTTTATTAAATTTCCAACAATCTTGTTCTTTTTTTCTTTTCTTTTCTTTTCTTTTTTTTTCCCCAGCACCCATGTTGTGTGTGTGCAGGTGGGAGACACAGTGAGGGACACAAGGTGCATGAATCTTTATTCAATTTCCACCACCAGGAAGATAGGAAAACACCCAAGTGGCCAGTGACAAGCAGTGCCCTTCACAAAAGGCAATGCTGTGTGATCAAACAGTGAAGGGGAGGGCAGGGATTAAATCAAAATAGAGTTGGACGAGGAAATAATGCACTCCACTCCCTGCGGCGCTCACCTCTCCCTGAACAACTCCAGGGAACAATCTTGTTTTTCTTCTTCTTCTTCCTCCTCCTCCTCCTTTCTTCCTTCTTTCCTAGAGCTCTCTCGATGTGGAGCAGCTGGTTCAGGGACAGTCCCCTTCCTCTCAGACACCTTCAAGGAGGACAGTCCTCGCGCGCGCGCGCGCGCACACACACACACACACACACACACACACACACACTGATCCAGCTCCCTCAGAGGCAGCTCTCAGTGAACAAAGCCTCTGACACTCATGGTTTTTTTCCTCTTTTCTTTTTTCTTTTTTCTCTTCTGTTTTTTTTAACCCCCACACTACTGCCTAACTGCGGTGTTGCTTATTTTTTCCCCAGCACCCATGGTGTGTGTGTGCAGGTGTGAGACACAGTGAAAGACGCATAGTGCACGAATCTTTATTCAATTTCCACCACCAGGAATATATGAAAAACACCCGAGTGGCCAGTGACAAGCACTGCCCTTCACATCAAAGGGCAATGCTGTGTGATCAAAACAGTGAAGGGGAGGGCAGGGATTAAATCAAAATAGAGTTGGACGGGGAAATAATGCACTCCACTCCCTGCGGCGCCCACCTCTCCCCGAACAACTCCAGGGAACAATCTTGTTCTTTTTTTTAGTGAAGGGGAGGGTAGGCCTATCTCCTTTTTTTTCTTCTTTATTTAACCCCCACACTACTGCCTAACTGTGGTAGTGCTTATTTTTTTCCCCAGCACCCATGGTGTGTGTGTGCAGGTGTGAGACATAGTGAAAGACACAAGGTGTACGAATCTTTATTCAATTTCCACCACCAGGAAGATAGAGAAATGATCTTGTTCTTTTTTTTTTCGAGTGGCCAGTGACGAGCACTGCCCTTCACATCAAAGGGCAATGCTGTGTGATCAAAACAGTGAAGGGGAGGGTAGGGACACAATCTTGTTCTTATCTGTCAGCCAGGTCTCCCTGATTGGCCTAGATTAACAGCCCCAATTAGGGAACTCATATTCTACAGCTGACCTCGTTAAAATCACTGCATCTGTCTCCATCTGAGTCTGAGGACATAGGCTGATTCTTTTTCTCGTAACTTCTCCTGAGATGTTTTAGCACCGGGTCATGTTCTTCCAACTCTGCCTCGGATACTGGCAGTGTGTAATGCTCAGTCGCTCACTTCTTGTGCCTGAAGCGTCTTGGAAGGAATTTAGTCTCTTCTTCAGGCAGCAAAGGCATCAAGGCAGCTACATCCACTGTGTCCATCTCTGATTCTGAGTTATCTTCAATGCTTGATGGAGAAGGAGAACCCATGTGTTCCAGAACAGTCAGAAAGGCTGTTGAAGAGGCAGGCACACTTGTGAGTTTGTAACACTTCATACGGTCCACATGTTAGTTCAGGATCGTTGCACCTACCCTAACTTTATTCTTCACTGGACCAGACCTTGCATCAACCGTGCCTTTTACCCAGTCATTCCCATGGTTCCTATGCCAAACTTTGTTCCCTGAAGTAAATTGTCCCTTTTGCATAGTGAAGTCTCGTGTCCCACATTAACATTCTTGATGTCATTTCACTGCGCCCCACCCCCATCCCCATCCCCACAAATCCAGAATGATTAGATTTAGAACGTAGAACAATACAGTGCAGTACAGGCCCTTCAGCCCTTGATGTTGCGCTGACCTGTGAAACCAATCTGAAGCCCATCTAACCTACACTATTCCATTTTCATCCGTATGTATATCCAATGGCCACTTAAATGCCCTTAAATTTGTGAATCTACTACTATTGCAGGCAGGGCATTCGATGCCCCTACTACTCTCTGAGTAAAGAAACTACCTCTGACATCTGTCCTATATCTATCACCCCTCAATTTAAAGCTATGTCCCCTCATGCTTGCCATCACCATCTGAGGAAAAAGGCTCTCACTGTCCACCCTATCTAACCCTCTGATTATCTTATGTGTCTCCATTAAGTCACATGTCAACCTTCTCTCTAATGAAAACAGCCTCAAGTGCCTCAGCCTTTCCTCATAAGATCTTCCCTCCATACCAGGCAACATCCTAGTAAATCTCCTCTGAACCCTTCACCAGATTTAACCTGGTGTGGAATGTTCTCCCCATTAGCAACTCTGCTGGAGCTATCCCTGTAGTTGCATGAGGGGTAATCCTATAATCAAATATGAACGAGGACAATTTGGTATCTAGTGAAGCTGTAGGTTGTTTCTTTAAGCCTGCCATCAAAGTTTGGACTGCTCTTTTTGCCAGACCATTGGATGATGGATGATATGGAGCTGTCCTTATTTGACAAATATCATTCAATTTTAGGAAATACTCAAGTTCCTTGCTGGTAAACGATGGCCTGTTACCTGTGACCAACATTTCCCGGATTCCATGTAAAAGATTAGCACGGTTTTTCAATCATCATCCCCCTATTTGATGAATGAACTCTGTGCACATCCAGCCACTCTGAGCGGCATCCACAATGACTAAGAACATAGAGCCCATGAAAGGAACTGCATAATTGACATTTAACTGAGTCCAGGGTTTACCCGGCCTTTTCCACTAATGTGGCGGCACTGCTGGTGGTAACTTTTGTCTCGTTGGCACTCTGGTCACTGCCTCACAAATGCAGCTATGTCTGCATTTAATCCTGGACACCAAACATAACTTCTCACCAACATCTTAATTTTGAAAACCTCTGGATGACCATAATGGAGTTCAGCCAGTATCTGGCAATGACTTTTGCTCAGAGCAATCACTTTTGCTGCCCAAGTTAATATGCTGAGAGTCAGAAGTCAAGTCAAATATATTTTAATGTGCCTTTTGTGAACTTAGTTGATCTTAGTGAATAAAAATTAAAGTGATATGTTTAAGTGAGCTTTAATGCATCTTTTTAAATTTTGAATCTGACTGGTCAATTTATACAGTAAATGTTGCATATATTTTTCACACAATCAATCTAGGTCTACTGCAAAACCTGAGCAGCCAACATGTGAAGAGCATGATGAGGAAAAGATTAACATTTATTGCACTTCATGTGAGGTTCCCACGTGCTCACTCTGCAAAGTATTTGGTGCACACAAGGATTGTGAAGTTGCCCCTCTTCTAAATGTCTACAAACAACAAAAGGTAATTATCTGTTTAAGCATGTGCTGCTGAAGGAGGGTAACCAGACACCCTGTTTTAATGATTGGAGATGCAATGTTGGACTGGGCTCTACAAAGTTAAAAAACACGCTTCACCAGGTTATAGTCCAATAGGTTTATTTGGAAGCACTAGCTTTCGGAGCACTGCTCCTTCATCAGGTGGTTGTGGAATGTAAAATCGTAGGACACAGAATTTATAGCAAACGTTTATAGTGTGATGTACCTGAAATTATACATTACAAAAGATATGGATTGTTTGTTAAGTCTCTCATCTTTTAGAATGGGCATGTTTGTTTCAGCTCTTTCATATGTAAATCCCAGAACTTTCTTAAAGTTACATTCTCAAGTAAGCCTTAACAATGGGTGCCATTTCGGCCCCGATAATGCATTGTAAGTGTGAGGTGCCCTGAGTGAGGCTGTCTGTGCCACAATGTTTGAACCGATTCTAATCTAAAAAAGGGATGTACAGAATCTTACATGGATTCATGCAGTTTTTGAGCAAAATAAAATGAAATTCTGCAAGTACAAAATTCACCCCACAAAATTGTGTGTGTGTGTGTGTGTGTGGGTGTGTGTGTACGCGCAATGGAGAGGATGGTGGGTTTGAGTGTCTGTGAGAGAGTGTGTGTATGTGTATGAGCATAAAGGGGTATACGTCTTTGAGAGGGTGCGTAAAGGAGTGTATGTGTGACCATATGGGAGAGAGCTTGTGTATTCTGATCAGACGTTTTCAAACTAGTAGCTTTATTTCTGTTGAAGGGCTTTTGCCCGAAACGTCAATTTTACTGCTCCTCAGATGCTGCCTGAACTGCTGTGTTCTTCCAACACCACTAATCCAGAATCTGGTTTCCAGCATCTGCAGTCATTGTTTTTACCTGGCCGTAGACACTGGCCCCCTGAGAGAGGGTCTGTGTGTTTGTGTGTGTGTGTGTGTAGTGCAGTGGGGTCACCTGTAGTGTGACTTGGACCCAAGGTCCCAGTTGAGGCCATCCTCATAGGTACCGAACTGAACTGAATCCAACATGCCCATTCTAAAAGATGAGAGACTTAACAAACAATCCAGATCTTTTTCAATATATAATTTCAGTTGCATCACACTGTGAACTTCTGCTATAAATTCTGTGTCCTACGATCTTATACCCCACATCCACCTGATGAAGGAGCAGCATTCCAAAAGCTAGTGCTTCCAAATAAACCTGTTGGACTATAATCTGGTGTTGTGTGATTTTTAACTTTGTCACTTTAAAACAGAGCATATAATCTTGTATTTAAGTGCTATTTCAAGAGTCTCAACTTTTCCTTCAAATGAAGAAAATTACTACATATTTTCTACCTCCTAATGTCTATTACATTTCATAACAGCCAATATCACTAAATGCTACAATTCCAGAAACAAAACTGATGATATACATAGGGTAGTGTTATATACTACTTTGATTCAAAAAGAAGAAGGGCAGTATGAGTAGGATCCACCATATATGGTGAACTAAGCAAGTTAAAAATGGGATAGATGTACATCTAATGCAGTGAAGATTAATGGTAGGCCAGAGATTGGGAATATTTTAGACACCAGCAAAAGGTGATTAAAGGAGCGGTTTAAAATTTATATGAGAGTAAACTAGCAAGAAATATAAAACCAGACAATTAAAGTATTAACTAATGCATAGAATGGAATAGAGTAGATAGAAACAAAGAACTGTGAATGTTGGAAATCTGAAGCAAAATAAGGAATTGGAAAAATTCAGTAGGTCTGGCAGTAGCTGAGGAGAGAAAGCAGAGTCAACGTTTCTGGTCCAGTGACCTTTTTTCAGAACTGATTATAGCTAGGAAAAGGTTGGAACGTATGTTGAAGACTGGACCAGGGATGGGGTAGTAATAAACAATAGGTGGAGTTGGAGATCAGAGAGAGAGAAAACAGCAGTTGGCCAGACAAAGGGATGGATAATGGTTGGCTGGGGAGAAAGGAAAGATGCTTATGGGGACCACCAGTGGGTTAGCAGTGTTTAAACCAGCCCATGTGATGACAAGGCGTAATTAAATATTGGCCCTTTAAAAGATGAGGATGGGGAATGAGTAATGGGAACCAAAGAATTGGCAGGGACTTTGAATAGACGTCAACAAGATAGAAAACATAACAGTCATCCCAAGAATAGCTGAAAATCGAGGGGCACAAAGGAAGAAACCAAAGATCCATTCTGTCATTTGATCTTAACTTGAAGGTTTGTACAGTATAGTTCTGACTGATTGTGTTAGCATGTTTGAAAATAAGTAATTTTCAGTTAATGTAAATGAGTAATTAATGAGTATTCACAAAATATTATAAGTCACCCAATGGAGAGACTACTAAATATTTAAGAACATTTTAGAAATATTGAACTGAAATGTAAGATTTCTTATTGTGTCTTTGTTTCCCAGCATGAACTTAATGATGAAATTGCAGCACTTGTTGCAGCCAATGACGCAACACAAACATTTATCGATCATCTAGAAGAAACAAGCAAACATATCGAGGTAGTAATTTGCTTAAATCTACTTTCTAGGTCTTACAGCTTCTCTTTCCACAGTTCCAAAGTGGTCTCTCTACATGTTAATCAGTGAAACAGCTGAACATCATTGCTGAACAACAGCTGAACAATGTAGGCTGTGAATGACCCAATACCCAGATTTACAGAAAGGCTGCAGGCAAACTGATATGTTCAATTACTTTTAAGAAGCGCACAGACTCTTTAATTACATCATGAGCTGGATCATGCTGGAAAACAATAGGGTGTTAAAGATGAATCCTTTTATTAATGAATGCACCGGCAAGCATGTCAAGAGATTATGAAAAATGCTGAGAGTTCCAAATCTCCAGTACTTGCTGGTCAATTTATACAATTGTATCTTTTTATTTGCACAAAAGGCATGTTGCCATTAATCTCATTATTTTTAAAACCTGTTGGGTTTACCCCTTAAATTAAGCGCTATAATTTAACAGCAGAAGGACACTTTTTATTACGTATTCATAATAAATACGATGCCAGTAAAACCTCCAAATAATTTAAACCACTTAATCTCAATCTTGATTGTAATAAATTGTTGGTAGAGATTTTAAAAGTGGAAAATGAGAGAGTGAGGTACAGGAAGACTCAGTGATTACAGAATAGATGAACTTTTCAGTGACAGATGGCATAGAAATGTCTGTACACAATGTCACAAATTTGGAAGTAGGTTGTCTTGGTTTGGGACTCTAAAGTGCAGAGAGAAAAAAAAAATCAGTGAGAGAGTAGAGAGGATGATTTGCAGGTGAAATCATTGGGGATGGAAAAAGCATTCTGTGAAGGAGCTTCATGTAGTAAATAGGAATAAAAGGACACTTTGACAAAAGTTCTAGAAATGATAGATAAGATACTTTAATAAAGACAAAGGCATGTCCAAAATGGTAGCACCGGCAAGTTAGGCAGCGTTCAGCTCTCCTGGGTCTATCCACTCCAGACCAGCTGCTTCCTCCCTTCTTTGCTTACTCTTTTTATCTTCTTTCCTTTTACTTTCCTTCATCTTCTTCCTATTGGTGGCAGCAGAGAAGGTGACATCATGGAGGAGGAAAACTAGACCTGGACTCTAGCCTAGTTGCATCTGCCAATGGAAACATCCTCTCTACATCTATTTTATCTATTCCCTTCATCATTTTATATGTTTCTATATGATACCACTTACTCTAAATTCCAGTGAATATAATTACAGTCTACTCAGTCTCTTCTCATTAACCAATTCCCCAACTCCGGACTCAATGCAGTGAACCTCCTCTGCACCTGCTCTCATGCCAGTAATTCATTTCTAAAGTAAGGAGACCAAAACTGCTGGAAATGTTCCAGGTGTGGCCTAACCAGCATCTTATACAATTGAAACATAACCTCTTTGATTTTAAACACAATCCCTTTAGCAATGATGGATAAAATTCCATTTGCTTGCTTAATTACCTGTTGTACCTGTAGACCAACCTTCTGTGATTCATGCACAAGGAGACCCAGGTTTCTCTGTACAGCAGCGTGCTGCAATTTTTTAACCGTTCAAATAATAGTCCTTTTACTGTTATTCCTACCAAAATGGATGACTTCACATTTATTAACATAGTACTTCATCTGCCAGACCTTTGCTCACTCTCGTAAACGATCTCCCCCTGCAAAATTTCCCAGTCCTCTGCATAATTTGCTCTAACAGTCATCTTAGTGCCATCTGCAAACCTTGATATGCTCCGCATGGTCCCCAACTCCAAATCATCTGTATAAATTGTGAATAATTATGGTCCCAACACTTAATCTCTGACGCGCATCACTAGGCCTGAATCACTCGCCAGAATAGCACTCATTTATTCCCACTCTTTGCTTCCTGTTAGTTAACCAATCCTTTATCCATGCTCTAATACGTTGCCTGTATAGCCTTGCATCTTTATCTTATGCAGCAGCCTTTTGTGCAGCACCTTGTTGAATGCCTTTTGGAAATCTAGATACACCACATCTACTGGGTCCCCATTGTCCACCATGCTCGTAAACATCTTCACAGAATTCCAGTAGATTAGTTAAGCATGATTGCCTTTCATGAACCCATGCTGCATCTGCCGAACGGGACAATTTCTATCTAGATATCTCGTTGTTTCTTCCTTGATAATAGATTCAAGCATTTTCCTCACTACAGAAGTTAAGCTAACTGGTCTACAGCTCCCCATCTTTTCTCTACCTCCTTTTTTAATCAGAGGTGTCACATTTGCTGCTTTCCAATTTGCTGGAACTGCCCCAGAGTCCCACGAATTTTGGAAAATTGCCAGAAGTGCACTTACTATTTCTCCTGCCATCACTTTTCGTACCCTGGGATGCATTCCATCAGGGCCAGGAGACTTGTCTACCCTTAGCACTATTAACTTGGCCAACACTACCTCTTTTGTGATAATGATTGTTTCCAGGTCCTCACCTACCTTTGTCTCTTTGTCAAATACTAACATGTTTGTTTGTGTCCTCCACTGTGAGGACTGACACAAAATACCTGTTCATTGCCTTGGCCACTTGCTCATATCCCATTACTAAATCCCCCTTCTCATCTTGTAAGGGACCAATGTTTACCTTAGCCACTCATTTTCTTTTTCTATATTTATAGTGTTATGAAGATGTACGGGCTACAGTACCTTTAAGAGAGGTAAAAGCTAGCAGAACTACCTGACATAGCGCCAAGTGTTCTGAATAAGATAACAATGTAACATTTGGTCAAATAGCTAGATTAGGTGGGTTGTTTGGAGACGACAAAACAAATTCAAATTTGGCCAATCAGTTTAAATTATACTTCAAAATATCAACCTCCAATCAAGTTTGAATTTAGTATATTGACAAAAATAAAAAGAAATGAAACAATCCGATGCTTTGGGGTATAAGATCGGGAAAAATTGAACAGCTGAGAAACAACTGCCAAAAGACCAACAGATATCGGCTGCTAGTCAGAACTCTCTGAGAGGTGCCTGTTTAGAGAAGGAATTTGCAAATAGAAAAACCATCAAATCCGACCTGGAGAGCAAATCAACAGAGGAACATAAAAAGAAAAGATTTGACAGCTGGCTGTTTTTGAAATTTGAATTTTTTCGTAAATTGTAATTGGAGGTTTTATCAGACTAGTATGATAGGAGGGGACAGTAAAAGATAGGTTAGAGGAAGAAGTTGTAAATAGTTGTTAGTTAATTATTCTCTGTTCTACTTTAAGGAATAAAGTTGTTACTTTTTACTTAGTTCTTGGCCTCTCGAATTTTCACAGATTACTGCACGTGATAGATCTTTTCTGTGTTTTTGGTTTAAATTATGCAGGGGGGTTTACCCCGTGTCATAACGATAGACACTTTTGTTATCTGTCTTTTTTTTAGCTAGTTTGCTGTCATAATCTATCTTACTTTTCTTTATAGCTTTTTTCTTGTGGCTTTTTGTTGACTTTTAAAGTTTTCCAGATCTTCTAGTTTCCCACTGAGCTTTGCCACTTTGTATACCTTCTCTTTCAATTTGTTAGCCTCCCTTATTTCCTTAGACACCTATGGCAGATTGCTCGTTTTCCTACAGCCCTTCCTTTTCACTGTATATATATTTTCTGAGTGCTTTGAAAAATTGCTTTGAAAGTCCTCCACTGTTCGTCAACTGACCCACACTAAAGGCTTTGCTTCCAATCTACTTCAGCCAACTTCTCCCTCATCTTATTGTAGTTTCCTTTGTTTACGCATAGGGCTCTAGTATTGGATTTTATCTTTGCACTTTCCATCTGTATTCTAAATTCAACCATACTGTGATTGCTTCTTCCAAGAGTTTCCCTAATTATGATATCATTAATTATTCCCCTGTCTCATAACACAGGACCAGATCTAGGATAGCTTGCTCCCTTGTCAGTTCCATTACATACTGTTCAAGAAAGCTAACCTGGATACATTCAATGAACTCCTCCTCAAGGTTACCCTGACTGATCTGGTTCAACCAATCAATATGCAGATTTTTACAGACATTAGTTATTTCTTTGCTTATTGCCTGCTGTAATGTGATATTATTATTTGGTGGCCTATAGACCACGCTTATCAGTGACCTATTCTTTTTAGAATTTCTAATTTCCACCCAAATGGATTCAACTTTATCCTCCATAGAACCTATATCAATGCTCACCATTGCCCTGATATCATCCTTAAATATCAGAGCTACACCACCTCCCTTACCTTCCTGTCTGTCCTTCTGAATAGTTTGATACCCCTGAATATTTAACCCCAGTTGTGACCATCCAGCAACCATGTCTTCATAATGGCTATGGAGATGATTTGTGCCATTAACTCATCTACATTGTTTCGAATGGTATGAGCTTTCAGGTAAAGTGCCTTAATTGCTGGTTTTAATGCCCTTTTTATGAATTCTAACATTTCCATTAATAATATCTCCTAAGTTATTCTTCCTTTAAACTTCATTTATGGTTTGCCATGTAGTTATACACTCCTGAACACATGCTGACCTGCTGTTTTCTTTTCTATTTACCATTTTACTTCCTCTCATTTTCCCCTGATTCACTAGTTTAAAGTCCTAGTGACCACCATATTTATCCTTTTCGCTGGAACACTGGTTCCAGATCGGTTCAGGTGGAGACCATACTATTGGTACAGATCCCTCCTGTTCCAAAACTGATGCCAATACCCATGAAATGGAATCTCTCTTTCCCATACCATGCCTTTAACCACTGGGAATTAGAGACTGAATTGGAAAGCGAGTTGCCACTCAGATATTATACTATTAGTATTCATGCATGAGAATGCAATATGAATTTCAAAGTACATTTCCATCTCTAATTGCCATTGGGAAGGTGTTGATAAACTTTCTTAAAGTGTCATGGTCTGTGGTTTATTCCAAGAAATCCCCTGCTTTTGACCCTGTACCTACAGTATATATTTTGGTTTGATTTTTGCAGACCTATAAGTTTAAAAAGAGAGTTGAACTTTTGCTTACTAGCTGTAAGTATGAAATAGCAAAATTTTCCATCTTAAGATATTTACTGTAACGAATATCCAAGACCACTTTTAACTAAAGGATATTTTAATTTTACAGTCAACCTTAAATATTAGGAGTGTTTCCAGTTATATTAACATACAGTATAGAACCCATGGAATTATAATACTTATAATAAACTGCTGGTCCCATTTTCCAAAAGGATTCCCATATCTCACTTAAACCAAGGAGCAATTTCAAGTGACTGTCTCCAGATGCTTCCCTTAGCTTTTGGATAGTTTTTAAATCCACCACCAGCAATAAAGTTTGTCTAAATAATTCCTCTTTACCTTGGCCTGCCAAGACAAATTTCTTGGAATCCTTAGATGTCTACAGGGTGCATGTTTTTGACTAGTGATTGTATCCCTTCAGCATTTAGCTGTGACAGCTTAGAAAATCAAAACAGCCTTTTATCCTGTTTGACCACACAGAACTCTTATTTCTTTGAGATATTCATTATCTTATAGAGACGCCTATAGTCTAATCTCAAAAAGTGGCAGATTTACAAGTATGTTACCAGGACTGAAGTGTTTGAGTTATAAGGAGAGGCTGGATAGGTTGTGACTTTTCCCTTGAGGTTGAGGGGTGACCTGATAGAGGTTGATAAAATCATGAGGGACATAGACAAGGAGAGTAGCAAAGGTCTTTGCTGGAGGGTACGTGTATTCAAAACTAGTGGGCATAATTTTAATGTGAGGAGAAAGATTTAAAAGGGACCTGAAGGGAAGCTTTTTTCACAGAGAAGATAGTTCATATGTGGAATGCACTGCCAGAGGAAGCGATGGATGCAGGTACAGTTACAATTATAAAATTTAAAAGACTTTGCACAGGTATGTGAATAGGAAGGGTTTAGAGTCATACTGCATGGAAACAGATCTTTCTGTCTAACTTGTCCAGACCTACCAAGTTTCCCAAACTAAATTAGTCCCATTTTACTGCATTTGGCCCATATCCCACTGAACCTTTCCTATTCATGACTTTTAAATGTTGCTACTGTACCTACACTTACCACTTCCTCTGGTAGTTCATTCCACATATAAACTATCCTCAGTATGAAAATGCCCCTCAGGTCCCTTTTAAATCATACTCCTTTCACCTTAGAAATATGCCCTCTAGTTTTGAAACCCCCTACCCTAGGGAAAAGACCTTTAATATTCACCTCATGATTTTATAAACCTCGATAAGATTAACCCTCAACTTCCTATGCTCCAGTAAAAAAACGTCCCAGCCTATCCAGCCTCTCCTTATAACTCAAACCAGGTAACATCCTGATAATCTTTTCTGAATCCTCTCAATTTAATAATGTTTTAGAAGGGTATGGGTTAAATGCAGGAAAATGGGACTAGTTTAGTTTGGGAAACCTGGTCAGCATGGATGAGTCGGACCAAAGAGTCTGTTTTCATGACTGTGTCCTTTTTCACTTCAGATAAAAATGCTAAGTACCTTTCTTTCATCCCAACTCTGTTTCCTTGTAGAATTTAATGTGCATAGCATGGCAGTTTATCTGCCAATACTTTCAGTACCTTTCTAAGACTGAAAGATTCAGAGTCTACTCATTGTAAACTCAGAGATTGCTGTCATTGTTTCCAGGTTTAAAGGGTTTACTGAGAAGGTCAAAGGCAATCGCAAGCCTTCCTTTAATCTCTAATGATCAGACCACTCAGGCTTGTTGTTAGACTGTAGAACAAATCACATGACCCCTATATTTACCATCAATTTAAAGCCCCAGTCCCAAAATGTAATAATCTTATTAATGTCTTAATTTAAACAGTTTCTTATTCAAAATAGACCATGGCTTGGAATATAAGGTTTAAGGATAATATTTTGGAGTTAGACAAAGAGATACAATGTTAACCAGGATGAGCAAGTTGTCAAGAGAGTGGTGCTGGAAAAGCACAGCAGGTCAGGCAGAGGCAGTATCTGAGGAGCAGGAGAATTGACATTTCGGGCATAAGCCCTTCAGCAGGTGAATTCCTGATGAAGAGCTTATGTCCAAAATGTCAATTCTCCTGCTCCTCAGATGCTGCCTAACCTGCTGTGCTTTTCCAGCGCCACCCTCTTGATTCTGATCTCCAGCATCTGCAGTCCTCAAATTTCTCCCAGGATGAGGAAGTTGTCTGGCACTGTCATATCTGTAATATATATAGCTATTTGTTCTCCGTTAATGCATTCCTCCTCTATACAAAAGACTGCAGTCTCACGTCTTATCAGCTTGTGTTACTGGACACATCACATCTCTTCTATCTCTTCTATCTATACTTCATTCCTCTCAGGCCATCAGCACCATTTCTTCCTTCTAGTGCTTGAAACTTTAAAATTATCCCATGTGTAACTGCTGTACTGACACCTTTATGAAAATACTTATGTGTCTCTATTTTTTATAAAGGATCACTTATCAGCTGAACATTTATTAAATAGACATCAAAATATTTGAATTCATTATTTCTGTCAACGTGTCACCATATTTCAGCATACCAACCAATCCTTTTCTCTATCTGCAAGTCAGGAGTGTGGTGAAATACTTCCCACCTGCCTGGACGAGTGCAACTCCAACAACACGTAAGAAGTTTGATGCCATTCAGGGCAAAGTAACCTACTTGATTGGCACCACAAACATTTACTCCCACCACCAAAGCTCAGCAGCAGTACAGTAACATCTGCAAAATACAATGCAGAAATTCACCAAGGCTGCTCAGACAGCACCTTCAAAACCCACAACCACTGCTGTCTAGACAAGGGCATCAAATATGTGGGAAAATCATCACATACAAAGTTCCCCTCATACCCGCTCAGTACCCTGAACTGGAAATATATTCCTGTTCCTTCAGTGTCATTAGGTCAAAATGTTAGAACTTCCTCCAGACAGCATTGGGGTGTTACCTACACAATGTGGTTCATGAATGCAGCTCACCACCACCTTCTCAAGTGCAGCTAGGAATGAGAGATAAATGCTGGCCAGCCAGCAGTGCCCCATCTTATGAGTGAATAAAAAAGGGGGAAAAATCTAATTAATCCAGATCATTGTAATAGTCAACTATTTGATTCAAATGTCTCTGGAAAATATTCAAAGGTGATTTTGTACCTGTGGTTGATTTAGATTTCCATTTTGACTGTCTCTATGAGATTGTACAAATATGAATTGTTGTCATTGCACAAGAATTGTTCATATTTTTGTCTTAAAGGACAACTGTAGAAGTCAAAAACAAATCATGTGTGAAAAGATTGACTCCCTAATCGCAATCTTGGAAGAAAGAAAACAACAAATGATGCAAAAAATCACAAGTGAACAAGAGGAAAAAATGACCAACTGCAAATCCTTGATAAAATCATATGCTGAACGTATACAGTCCATGTCTAAGCTTGTAGAGACTGCTCTACAATCCTTGGAAGAACCGCAAATGGCAGTCTTTCTGCAGGTATTAATATATTTTAACATTTAGCTTTCTTCTCTGTTTTCCTTGAAGGACTTCAGTCAGAAAGGTTTTAATTCAATTAATTTTTCCTTTCCAGAATGCAAAGATATTGACAGCTAAGTAAGTACATACAACAGCTTAACAATTATCAATTGAAGAAACTAGTTTGATCCTAATTATTAAGGTTGCTTCTATCATTAGACTTTCAGAGGCAACAAGAGCATCAGTGATTGAAGATTTGGAACATAACTATGAAAATATGAATCACTACAATGTAGATGTTGAGAAGGAACAGAATCTGCTCCAAGCAATTAATTTCCGCAAAGGTAAATGAATATTGCTGCATAATAATTCTTGCAAATTGCTATCTAAATCAGTTGTCTCTATTGCTCAATTTAAAAAGCATTAAATGTGTTTTAAATGACACAAAGCAATATATTAATAATAACTAATCAGTTGTGATAAATTCACACCAAGAGCAGGATGATAACTGTTGAGATGGCACTGCCATTAGCCTGCTCATTCCTTCAAATCTACTGTGTACTTTAGGTTTAGTACTTGTATTTTATTGAATATTTCTCTGTTTTAGCAAATCCAATCTGACCCATTACTGCTCCATTGGTCTATGCTCAACCATCAGCAAAGAAGTAGAAGGTGTCATTCACAGTACTATCATGTGGCACAGCAGTGATCTTATCATCGGTGCTCAGTCTGGGTTCTATATCTCATTACAGCCTTGCTCCAACATGAACAGGAGAGCAGAATGCCAGAGCTGAGATGAGAATGACTACCCTTGACATTGAAGCAGCTATTAATTTAGTGTGACATCAAGCAACCCTAGCAAAATTCAAGTCAGTAGGAAATCAAAGGAAAACTCTTCACTGGTTGGAATTGGACCTCACACAAGAAAGTTGTTTATGATTGTTGGCAGTTAATCATATTACCCCTGGAATATCACTTCAGAAGTTGCTCAGAATAGTGTCCTAGGCCCAACTACATCAGTTTTCTTAATGACCTTTATTTCGATAAAAGGTCAGACGTAAAGATGTTTGCTGATAATTGCACCACATCAGTACCACTCGCAACTCATAGCAAGAAGTTTGTACTATCTCCAAGGGTTTCCTCTGGGTGCTATGGTTTCCTCCCACAGTGTAAAGGTGTACAGGTTAGATGGACTGATCATGCTAAATTGCCCCATAGTGTACATAGACACGTGGATTAGCAATGAGAAGAGCAGGGTTATGGGGATTGGGTAGGTGGGTGGGATGGTGTTCAGAGGGTCAGTGTGAACTCAATGGGCTAAATGGCTTGCTTCCACACTGAGAATTCTGTTCTATACTTCCTATATAAATTCTGTAAGTCAAAGAATAGTCAGAGGCTGAGAATTCTGAGGTAAGTAACTCACCTTCTAAATGGCAAATGCCTATAAGGGAAAAGTCATGAATATGATGGAATACTCACCTAGATGAATAGCTAAGTAAGTACAGATACACAAGTTCAACACCATCCAGGACAAAGCAGCATAGTTACTTGGCTCATCACAAACTAAAACTTTCATTCTCCTGCAGTAGGTGTAGTGGCTGTAATGTGTACAATCTTCAAGTGGCACTAGAGTAAACTCACCATGCCTCCTTTGAAAGCACTGTCCAAATCCATTAGTTTTACCACATAGAAGATCAAGGGATGCATACAGAGGAGAGCACTACTTGCATGTTCCCCTCCAGGAACACATTGCTCTAATGGTAAAATTATATTTCTATTCCTTCATTGTTGCTCAATCAAAATGTTCTACTAACTTCATTATAGTTGCCTGCTGATGGCACCCTCTTAAGTATGCTTTTATTTGCCAGTTCTCCAATGCTTTCCAGGACTGTTATCCTGACATTGAAATCAGAGAACTCATGGATGAGACGTGTTCAGTCTGAGACAATGTCGGGCAAAGATCAAATTCTCTAAGGACCTACTTTGTGATTTCCTAATAAAATACTGTGGATGCTGGATATCTAAAATAAAACCAGGAAGTGACGGAGAAACTGAGCAGCTCTGGCAGCTTCCATGGACGGTAGAAACAGAATCAATATTTCAAATCTTCTGAAAACAAGTAATTTTGATTTAGAGACATTAGCTCTGTTTCTCTCTCCACAGATGCTGCCAGACCTGCTGAGTTTCTCCAGCACTTTCTGACTTAGTGATTTCCTGCATGCCAAAAACCCTGCACTCGCTATCAGTTCAGAGTCGGACATGCAATGTGTTTTAGACTTGTTCTCCAATATATGTGACAACTTCAGTCTAAAACTCAGCATGAAGAAAACCGAAATAATATACCAGCCTGCTCCAGAAAATTCCTACCTCATGCCCAAGGCTTCAGATATACCGAGGATAACTTTGTTTATCATGAAAGAATTACATAAATCACCAAAGCAAGTGTAGCCTTTGGCTGCCTTTTGTCATTAGTCTGGGATTGAAGAAAAATGTCTGCATACCAAATTGGAAGTCTGCAAGCAGTAGTCCTGCTTATTCTGCTCTACAGATATGAGACTTGAACTGTGCATCAGCTCAATATTAGGAAACTCAATCACTTTCACTTCAGCTGTCATTGGAAACTTCTGAAGATCAGGTGGCAGATCAAAGTATGAGACACTCAGCTGTACCCCTGAGGTGGTGTGCATGCACACATCTTGAGAAAGTCACAACTAAGGTGGACTCTCTCAGAATGTTTGACATTTGCTGACCAAAGTGATTCTTCCATGAAGAACTTGAGTCTGGGATGCACTGTCATGGTGATCTCAGGAAGCATTACAAAACCCTCTTGAAGGCTTCATTCAGGAGTTTGATTTTGATCTTGGAGGAATCTTGGGAGAAGCTCGACCACGACCAATGCACTTGGCATAACCAGGTAAAGAGTGCAGTCCCTGCTAGAGTATATCACAGGCAGATAGAAACACAAGGTGATGAAATTTTGTGTCAGTACCTTGTTAAATCATAGCTGCCTGCCTCTTTGTATCCTGTTTGCAGCAGCATCTTTGAGTCAAGGTCATACCAATCAGCAACCTATCAAACATCCCAGATGAAAGTCATGGTCACCTTCATCTGGAAGGACAGCAGACATCAGTTTCAGTTCAAGAAGGCTATTTGTCACCACCTTCAGGAGGGCACTTGGGGATAGACTTTGCCAGATCACTTCTGTCCTAAGTGTTATATTAAACAAGTTGTTTTTTAAAGCCTACTAAAACCACATAAAATCAGAATAGGAGTAGTTATTTGACATTTACAACTTTTTTCACTATTCAATAACATCATGGTTTAAAACATCTCAAAGTGTACCACTGTCAATGGACTACTTTATGATGGGTAGCCACTGTGATAATGTAGAAATTAATTTGCATACAGCAAGCTCCCACAAATAGCAATGCAATGATGACCAAATAATCTATGGACCATGACATTTCACAGAACTCCTCTGCTCTTTATCAAAATAGTGCAATGGAATCCTTTGCATTCATGTGAAAAAGATAGGGATTTGGTTTAATGTCCTTGCTGAAAACAACATCGATGACACTCCAGTTCTCCCTCAGTTTTGCACTTTGAGCATCAATCTAGATTTGATGCTGAAGTCTCTATATTGGAACCTGAGCCCAACAATCTTTTGACATGGAAAGAAGAGTGCCACCACTGAGCCAAGACAGCTCCCAAAGCCATCAGCTACACATTCAGTCTTTGTAACTTCTCTTCAGTCAATGACTAGGGTTTTTCCTTAAAACCCAAACATTATAACCACACTCTATTCTTGCATTTCTGTTTCTAATCTTTACTTACCAACCTAATCCTAAACAATTCAAATTTGATGCCACTTTTGTAATACTGATTCATAAACACTCAAAATGGCTAAGTTTAATTAATTTTTAAGAATGATTCAAACTTCACTCTCTACAGGTCAGGAAAAGTAGTTAAATTCTTCAACTTATCTCACGTAAAACTCCTCTCTGCAGTTAATGTTTAAGATAGATTGAGGAACCAACATGTTAAGGGTGACTCTATATTTCAGTAGCATAGTTGTCAGCACATAAGTCATATTTTGTTGTGTCAAAATCCCTCCACAAATATGGGGTTAACTTATGCACAGAGTACAGAAATGAGCCAGTGGCATAGATGTGGGGAGGTGCCAGATTGAAATATTGTTGGTATCTGATGCAGTCTTAGACAATGCAGCTTGCATAACCTGCTTGATCTTATGTACTAAATTATAAGATTTTAGTAAATCAAGCACACATAGTGGACTGAAAAATTGAGGCCAACTACTAATGCGAGCTGAGCGTGTTGTGTCTGTAAAGGGGATGAGGGGGTAAACTTATGAATATAAGCGACAATGTAATTTTTGAGCCTGATAGGAGGTTTGTTGTGCACTGTGTTGACTTCTATGTTGCAATTTACAGTACTGCAATAAAACAGTAATTGACATGATTGCAATAAGACTTCACCATAGCTGAAGATTGTTAGTTGTATGCTGGACTTTACCACACCTTTTCATATTCTAATTTATTTTCTTTGAGGCTTGATGTTGTACTAATTTTCAAATTAGCATATTAGCATAGTGGAAGCTAAAAGTTTTGTTGAATAACCATAAAGCAAACCAGTTCGATGTATTACTGATGAAGTCATTGTGTAAAGAAAGATTTACTGTTTCTTTGAGAATTATTTCTTCCAACTTTTTGTTAATTTGCTCTTTGGTAAATTGAAATACCCATAAATCTAAGTTTCTTTAAGATCCCAGCCTGAAATGATGTTTTCATAGCAATTGATCATTTCTTAGAAAATTTCATGCCTAATTCTTAATATTTATCTTTTATACATTTATTAGACTAAATTTAACACTCATTGTTGCCTTTAAAAGCAAGTACTGTACCAACATTGTTGATGTATCTCTCCATCAGCAATTTACATTTCTCTTATCAAAGTAAAATTATAGTTCTAAAACTGGTTCACAAATTCTAGGTCTTCATAAGGCTAAATGATAGTACATTAGCATTGGTTTAAACATTCCAGCAAAAGAAATAGAAATGAAAGAAACCAAATCACTTCCATAAATACAAATTTGTTTTAAGCGAATATTGGCCCAAATATTTTGAATTCATTTGTTTCAATGTTATTTAACAATAACGTGAAGCATGTTGAATTGCAGTTGAAGAGCAAACTGAAGAAGGAGTTGAAGATGAGGAAGGTGCAGCAGAGAAGAATGAAGACACTGAAATTGTGGCTGGACATTTAGAAATGCCTAGGACAGAACCTTCAGATGTTATCACCAAAGTCTTTACCGTGGAGAGATCTAATGTTGAATCTTTAGATAATGTGGCTAAAATCCATTTCACAACAGGAATCACCACAGAAACTTTAGGAACTCCAGATATTTTTTCTTCAAATCAAGATCCCAACATTGCAGGTTCTGTGGATAAAGTTCACCAGGAGGAAAAGCCCGATGCTGAATCGTCAGGTGAAATCTTTGAAGTTCATGAAGTGGAAGAATCCAGTGCTGAGTGCTCAGGTCCTTTGTTTGAAGGTCAGGAAGAAGAAGGGTCCATTACTGAGACTCCATTTGTTGTGGTTGAGGTCGCTGAGAAGGGAGAGTCCAGTGCTGAGTCTGCAGGTAGTGGATTCGATGTCTCTGAGGAGAGCAAACCTGCTTCTGAGTGTCCAGGTGCTGTGGCTGAGGTCCCAGAGGAAGAACAGCCCAGCTCTCAATCTCCAGGTGCTGTGGCTGAAGTTCCAGAGGAAGGAGGGTCCAGCTCTCTATCTCCAGGTGCCGTGGCTGAAGTCCCAGAGGAAGAACAGCCCAGCTCTCAATCTCCAGGTGCTGTGGCTGAAGTTCCAGAGGAAGGAGGGTCCAGCTCTCTATCTCCAGGTGCCGTGGCTGAAGTCCCAGAGGAAGGAGGTTCTAGCTCTCAATCTCCAGGTGCCGTGGCTGAAGTCCCAGAGGAAGGAGGGTCTAGCTCTCAATCTCCAGGTGCTGTGGCTGAAGTCCCAGAGGAAGGAGGATCCAGCTCTCAATCTCCAGGTGCCGTGGCTGAAGTCCCAGAGGAAGGAGGGTCTGGCTCTCAATCTCCAGGTGCCGTGGCTGAAGTCCCAGAGGAAGGAGGATCCAGCTCTCAATCTCCAGGTGCCGTGGCTGAAGTCCCAGAGGAAGGAGGGTCTGGCTCTCAATCTCCAGGTGCCGTGGCTGAAGTCCCAGAGGAAGGAGGGTCTGGCTCTCAATCTCCAGGTGCCGTGGCTGAAGTCCCAGAGGAAGGAGGATCCAGCTCTCAATCTCCAGGTGCCGTGGCTGAAGTCCCAGAGGAAGGAGGGTCCGGCTCTCAATCTCCAGGTGCTGTGGCTGAAGTCCCAGAGGAAGGAGGGTCTGGCTCTGAGTTTCCAGCTGCTGTGGCTGAGCCCCCAGAGCAAGGAGGGTCCAGCTCTGAGTGTTCAGGTGCTGAGGCTAAGGTCCCTGAAGAGGAAGAGGAAACCATCCCTGAGTCTTTGGATGCTGTGGTCAAAGTCCATACAGAGGAAGAGCTCAGCTCTGAATCTCCAGATACTGTGGCTGAAGTCTCTAAAGTGAAAGAGACCAGCTCTGAGTTTCCAGGTGCTGTAGCTAAGGTCCAAGAGGGAAAAGAGTCCAGCTCTGAATGTCGAAGTGGTGTAGCTGAAGTTCCAAAAGAGAAAGAGACCAGCTTTGAATCTCCAAGTACTGTGGATGATATCTCTAAAAAGAAAGAGCCCAACTCTGACTCATTGAGTGCTACAGATGATGTCCCTGAGGAAAAAGAGTCCAGCTCTGAGTGTTCAGGTGCTGAGGCTATGGTCCCTGAAGAGGAAGAGGAAACCAGCCCTGAGACTTCAGATGCTGTGGGTGAAGTCTCTAAAGAGGAAGAACTCAGTTCTGAATCTTCAGGTGCTGTGGGTGAGGTCCCAGAGGGAAAATACACCATTCCTGAGTCTTCAGATGCTGTGGCTGAAGTCCCAGAGGAAAAAGTGACCATCAGTGAAACTCCAGGCGCTGTGGCTGATGTCCATAAAGTGAATGAGGAACCCTGCCCTGTGTCTTCAGGTGCTGCAGATGGGATCTCAAAGGAAAAAGAGTTGAATCCTGAATCTTCAGATGTTACGGCTGATGTCTCTGAGGAGTCTAGTGCATATACAATTACAATGTCTGAAATTTCAGAAAAGGAGACCAATTTTGAGTCTTCAGGTGTTGTGGCTGATGTCTATACAAAGTCCTCAGATGCAGCGGATGATGTTCCTCCTGAGGAAGTTTTGAATTCTGCGTCTCATTTTGTAAAGGATGAAGGCCTTTCAACAGAGGAGTCAAATATTGTGACTTCAGATTTTGTAAATGCAATTCCTGAAACAAAAGAATCTAATGAGACATTCCTAGATGTTCCAAATGCAGCCTCTAACATGGAAGAAAATCATATGTTTACTACAGACACTGGGGAACCAGCAAAAAAAATCCTTACTCCTACAACTATACTTCTTCCAGACAAAGTCTCTGTCATAGAAGAATCTATGGTTGAACCTCTAGGTAGTGCAATTGCCATATCTACAAAGCAAGAGCTCAATGATCCACTTTCAGATACTGTCAATGCCATGGATTCCATTACGGCATCTCCAATTGTTGTAGATAGTGTATGCCCAATAGGTGAATCAGAAGTGGCATCTTCATGTATGGTGGATGGAATTCCTCCAGGTGTAGAACCAATTATTCCACTAATAGATGTTGAAGCCTGTAAATTAGGACAAGAAAAAACTGAAGTTGAGGAATTTGAAGCAATTGTACAGCAGGTACCTATTTCTGAATTTCATTGTATTAACTGAACAAAAATGTACAGTGCATTTGCAGAAAGCATTAATGTTGTCTTATCTTGAATGTTAATTAGAACACTTTAAGACATATTTTTGTGGCTGCACTAACTTTACATTTTGTTCTTGAGCTAGTTGACATGTTCTTATTGTATCATTTAATAGAATGGTTACAAAAGGCTGTTGTGCAGTTGAATGTAATGTGTAGTTTTGATTTGTTGCTGTTCAAGTTAAGCTCAAGTATGTTAACAGAACATGTACTATTGCTTCATAGAAACTTTGGATTATTACTAACTGACAGAAATATTATGATATTGTTGACAACTACTGACATTGCATTTTAATCTATATTTGTCCTTGCTCAGGATGCTATATTAAGTGGAAGTTTTAATGCTGATGACTTAAAAATGACACAATGGTTGGAAGTGGTTGATGAAGAAATTAAACTGTCCCCAGGGGGGCAAAAATGTGATTCATGGCATGTGATTAATTCCTCTGGGCCTGCTCCAAATGCTGTCCAGCATGTCACCTGTCAAGATCAAATTGGGCCAACATCAACAACAAAGCAAGAACTGGAGTCAGAGCACAACTCTGTTGGAACTGCTGAAGGCTCACCAGGTGTCATGAAAAAGTCTGACAGTGAAAATGAAGTGTCATCACCTGTCATACAGGTCAGTGGAGAAAGATTTTAATACCTATTCTGCCGGAGTGGTTATCATCCATTGTAGGACTGACATGGTTTCCTGTAACGTCATACATTTCATTGTCAAATTGTCAGATTGTCATCTGTAATTTGTTTTATACATTCAGTCTGTCTGCATTCCTTTCATCAGAGAGCACTATTTGATTATAGTGTTATTTGTGAAAAATAAAGTTGTGAATTATGAATGGTATTCTTATTGATTTACTTGTGTGACCAATTGATTTTTTTTTACATTTCGTGATGAAGATCTGAAATGATGGTGACTTTAAGGATGATGAGCAGCCAATTCAATCAAAAACTTTCAAAAGGAAATTGCAGAAATGCATGAAGGGAAAATAAGAATGTGAAAGTGCAAAAGAGTATGAGCAAAGGGGTAGCTTAGATATATAGCCAACACAGTCACAAAGGCCTGACTACTCTCCTTATGTACCAATATCATTTTATGTAGTGCATATGAACATACAAAATAAGAGCAGAAGAAGGCTGTTTGACACCTCAGTTATTATTAAGGGGCTTGTAGACTACTCCCACTAAGTGATTACTTCCACTTACTATTTCTCATTTTCAACCAAGTCAACTCCACACCCTGATCTCCTAAACCAATATCACCTTTAACCATTGCATAAATGCTATCCTTGAGTAATAGTTCCACCCTCTGCTGTTACCCAGTTCCCAATTTTTCTGACTGTTAGATGCTCCAAAATAGTCAGGACACAATTCCAGTCATCCTGCATCCATGTCCCCAAAATAGCTCTCAGATCATACTTCTGTATTTAGAAGAATGCAATTGATGTAGTGGTATTGTTGCTGGACTAATAATCCAGAGGCCCAGGTAATATTCAGGGGGCCTAGGTTTGAATCCCACCATGGCAGTCATCAGGAAGTCTAACACATCAATGCAAAAGATAAGGCTGAAATATCTGAAACAATTGTCAGCCAGAAATTGATTATGGCTGCATTGAAGGTCCCCAGCACCAAAAATGTTTTCAGTTTCCAGTCAATTTGATTCTCTCCATATGATTTGAAGAAATGGCTGAAGGCACTAGATACTGAAAAACTAGGGTTCTGACAACATTCCAGCATTAGTACTGAAGACTTGTGCTCCAGAACTTACTGTGCTTCTAAAAGCTTCGTCCAGCACAGTTACAACACTGGCATGAACTTGACAATGTTGAAAAATACCCAGACATGTCCTGTATACAAATGCAGGACAAATCTGACTTAACCAACTGGCAGATCTGTAAGTCTCCTCTCAATCACTAGTAATTCAACCATTCAGTTCCTGTCATTATTATAACCTTGGTTCAAACATGGGCAAAAGAGCAGAATTCCACAGAGGAGGTGAAAGTGACAGCCCTTGACATCAACACTGCTATTGACCAAGTGTAACATCAAGCAAAATTAGAATCAATGGAAACAAAGTCAACCTCTCGCTGTTAGAGTCATACCTGAAACAAAAGAAATTGAGTTATGGTTGTTGGATGTCAGTTGTCTCAACTCCAAGATGTTTCTGTAAGTTCCTCAAGGAAATGATACTGGCCTAACCATCTTCAGTCAGAGGAAACCCACACAGACACAAGGAGAATCTACAAACTTCACACAGGCAATCATCCAAGGCTGGAATTGAACCTGGGTTTCTGGCGCCTTGAAACAGCTAACCACTAAGTCCCTATGCCATCCCTAATGTTCAGCACCAATCAGATATTGAAGCAATCTATGTCCAAATCCAGCAAGACTTGGACAATGCCTAGGTTTGGGCTCACAAGTGCCAGGCAATGAGAATCTCAAACAAGAGAGAATCTAACTATCATCCTTTGATGTTCAATAGCATTACCAATGCTGAATCTCTGAATATTGACTTCCTAGTGTTACCATTGACTGGAAACTGAACTTGACAAGCCATATAAGTACTATGGCTGCAAGAGCAAGTCAGAGACTAGGAATCTTGCCTCGATGAGTGCAACTCCAACATCATTAAAGTAGCTTTACATCATTGAAAACAAGTGACCCACGTGATTAACACCATATCCACACACATTCAATCCTTCCACTATCAACATTCAGTAACATCAGTATGTATTATACACAAGATGTACTGCAGAAATTCACCAAGGCTTCTTAGAAAATACACACCACTACCATCTAGGGCAGCAGATGTATGGACACAATGTCATACAAGTTCCCATCAAAACCACTCACTATGGAAATATATTATTGTTCCTTCACTGTTGTTGGATCAAAATCATGGAACTCCCTCCCTAATGACATTGTGGGTGTGCCTACATAAAATAGACTGCAGCAGTTTAGGAAGGCAGCTCATCTCCACCAAGGGCAATTAGGGATGGGCAATAAATCCAGGCCGCATCAGCAATACCCATGTCCTGACAGTGAATTTTTTTAAATTCTCCAATGTTAATTATCAATTTTCTTCTCTTACCTGATCTTTACTTTTTGAAATGCAGTATCTTTCTACATTTGATCCCCAGCCTCCGCTATTCAGTTTAAAAGCCTTTTTACTTCTTTAGTGTAGTGCTGAAGAAATACTTTGTGAACAGATGTGTCATCATTCAGATAGGGCATCGAACCAATGTTTTGTCTGCCATCTCAAGTGGATGCAAGTGATATCACAGTAGTAAGTGAAAAGCCATAAGATTTACATAGTATTGTGACAATTTCTCCTTCTTATTGCCTATTTGTGAAACCTTGCTATATGTTACTTTGCTGCTATGTTTTCCTCCATTAGCACTATAGCAGTTCATTGGTTGTGTGGCACTTTGGAGCATTGTGAAATCATCAAAGGTACCTGACAAATGCATGTTTGTTTTATGTATCATACTAGTGTTATAATGTTTATTCATTACCTTTGTCAATAAACCAGTTAATGGTCCAAAGGATCTGCTTCATTTTAATAGAATACTTACTCAGTTCGCTATCCCTTTCAAAAAAATTACAATGTTAAACAATAAGATTCAGTAACAGTCTGAATGGGCACCTTCAATCCCACAAGAACTTATTATTAATTTCTGGCATTTCCAATAAACCTGAATTTCATCTGTCATTAACCTCCTGTATAATTCCTCACTGAAGTTTATTAGAGTCCATTTTTGTTTCATTACTTTTTCAGTTAAAATATTTTTCCCGCATTTCCTATTTTCTTTTGTTATGCTTAATTTGCAAACATATTCTTTGTGAATAAATTTTGAACATGTCAGAAATGTTTCCTTGAATTCAATGTGACCACCCTTCTTTAATTTTTATTTATCTCATCACCTCTTCATTTTCCCTCATACACTATTCTTTGGAAGGAAGTTGGTAGCTGATCTCTGTACCTACTCCATTAACTGAGAATGCTTTAAGAATCAGAGAGGCAAAAACTGCAAACAATATTTTATATGTGGTCACATTGGGACAAAATACCTTTGTAAGGTATTTTTTAAAAGTCTGAGTCCTTGGATATACTGTGCTGATGGCTTTAATGACCTGTTCACTCCTAATCTAATACCAAAGGTAGATTCACATTTACTCCATCCTATTTTCCTGCCAGCACTGAGCATGAACGAACTATGAAATCATATTTGACACAAACAAAGATGGGCTTCCAACTATTGCATCATCAACAAAACTGATTACTTCCACTTCAACAACAGTGCCCAACACAACTATTGTCTCGAAATCTTCAACCATGCCTTTTTTACTTCTAAGACTGTCTATTCCAAAATACTCTTGACTACCTGACCATCATTTACCTTCCATAAACTTAATTCCAAACAAGTTCTGCTACCTGTAAATGATCTTGCACCAAGCACCATTCACTTTTCTGCCTCGTGTTCACAGGGCTACATTGGCTCTGAGTTAAATTGTGTCTTGATATTATAATTCTCATACTTGTTTTCAGATTTCTCCAAGGCTTCACCCTTCTTTATCTCAATAACCTCCTACACCCCAACAACCCTCTGATATATCTGCAACGCTCTGATTCCAGACTCTATGTATTTCTGGTTTCAGCTATGATACCACTGGTAACTCTACCTTGGATTTAACAATATTAATGGTACTATATATGTGCAAATTGTTATTGTTGTTTGCACATTACCGCATAGACCATCTTTCAGACAAGTTGTATTACATTTTACACACCAAGTAACTAAACTGTTCAAATCTGTTCAACTATTCAATTTGATCTCAGGTGATTTATACCTAACTATATTTACTCAACTTCATTTATCTTTTGATCCCCTTACTTAACAAAAGAAGTATGAATCTCAGTCAATCGGTTAAGCATCAGTATGTTTTTGAGGAAAAGAATGTTAAATTTCCACTATCTTTAATGTGGCGAAAGAAAGTGCATCCTGATTTTAATCCTAAAGTATCTAGCTTTAATTTTTCAGATGTAGCCCTCTTATTCTGTCCTCCCTCAAAGGAAATAATGTCTCTATATCCACCCTATCAAATACAATCATCATTTTAAATGCCTCCTTTCACCTTTCAACTTTCTAAATACAGAAGAATGCAGCCTACCCTCAATTCAATTCTTAAACTTGTAGCATAATTCTAGTAAAGGTGTTTTGCTCCTTCTAAATTGAAGCATTACTGCAACATTTTCCAATTCTATCTCTCCTGACATAAAGACCAACATTCCAATACTACTTCATTAGTTATGACAAAAGCTTAATCATCTGACATCTGTTTCTCTCTCCACAAAGGCTGTCTGATCTGCTGAATATTTCAAGCATTTCTGTTTTTAATTCAGTTTTCCAGAGCTTTTTATTTCATTGGTCATTTTAGTCACTGTGTGCAGCTGTTCACTTTTTAAGCAATTTTGTACATAACACCTAAATCATGGATGGAATTCAGAGACACAAAAGAACACCATTCAGCTCATCACGTTTGCTTTGGAACAGCATAACTGTGACCATCCTTTAAATTCATTCAGATGTTAATTTGCTTCTACAACTGTGTCTGTCAACTGTGCTACTCCTGTGGACAAACTACATTGTTGCTCCCTTTATGAAGTCTGTTCGTTGTATTCACTGTGCAGCACTCTTGAGGCTGCCCTATGGAGATTGACCTATTCTGACTCTGCTGCTTTTCTATCTTATTTTTATTTAGGAGTAACTCTCAGGAAGTCCTTTAAACTCTGCAGTAAAATTCTAATCGTCATGATATTTTAAAAAGGTATCTCTTTTGAGTCCTGCTCACATATGACTGTTGTTGTCAGGTGGCACGGTGGCTCAGTGGTTAGCACTGTTGCCTCACAGCACCAGGGATCTGGGTTCAATTTTAGCCTTGGGTGACTGTCTGTGTGAGGTTTGCACATTCTCCCCATGTCTGCATGGGTTTCCTGCCACAATCCAAAGGTATGCAGGTCAGGTGGATTGGCCATGCTAAAATTGCCCATAGTGTTAGGTGCATTAGTCAGAGGGAGGTTACTCTTCAGAGGGTTGGTGTGAACTTGTTGGGCTGAAGGGCCTGTTTCCACACTGTAGGGAAGCTAATCAAAGTACCATCTTCTTTAATATATTCATTTGCCTGTATATTTCATTCCTAACATACATGTCTACTTTGTTGACCTAAGCTCAACAATCTGTTTTGACCATTTACATTATCACTATCATCCACTCCTCAGAGTCCAAATATCAGAGATAGAGACATTGTGGAGTGATCACTGCACGTCCTGTTCTGGTTTGTTTGATTGCTGAACAAAGGTGACCATTTTGGACCATTCCTGGAGCTATTGTATTACACTGCGAGGTAGCTGATGTTGTGCAGTTGTCCGTGTCCCCCACACTGGTAATTATGCACTGCTTTTCTTCTTGGCTTGAACAGGATTAATGTGTTGTATCTCCTGAATTTTCCTTCAGGTGTGCAAACAATATACAACTGTGATTTTTCATTCTTCTGAGGGCTGCACCCTCTATTTGCCAGTCCCCTATCAAAACTCTCTAACTTGGTGGCAATACTGACAATATTTTTGTCCTGAGTGTGCAGCTGTGTCACTTCTGTTGCTTCCTTCTGTGTTCTTTTTCTATCTTGCTTTCTTGTGATCTTGATACATTATATTTTACCTGATATTATACCTGTATTAAAGGAATTTGTTTTTAATCTTCTTTCCATGCATTGTTCCACAGAATAAGTATGTATTGTTTCTATTGTTCAGTATTGTGGAGCCATGACTTCATAATGCTTATACCCAACCCGTGTTCTTGGTCATCACTTTATGGTTTGAACATTGCTCTGCATGTAATTTTTTTTCTGTAAAAGAACTGGATAACTTGTGGTGTGGTTAACATCAGCCTCCATTATGCATTTTTTGGAGCTCCTCATTCACAAGTTGTGTGTGCTATCTGAAACCATTTCATCTGGCAACACAGTATGGAAACCAAGCCACTTCCATGTCTTAATTACTGACTCCACTGTAACTTTGTGATGTGCAGCAACTTTAATCCATCTGGAGTAGTAATGTAACAGTACTAAATTTGTCTTTCCTCAGAAGTGGAATAAATCTAGTCCTGACCTTTGTCAAGTTATATCTGGAAGTGTTGAGATGTTAGTGGCTCTAATGACACTTGACTATAGTTAATACCAGTGTGTAACACAATATAAAATTCCATATTTTCTTTGAAATGCCTGGACACCATACAGACTGATGAACTAAGCCTCTACACTTAGTGATCCCTATGTTCTCTCCTTATTTAAGATTTAGGATTTAGATGTTTTAGCATTTGTTCTGTCAAGGATTTCAGTATTACCAGCTTGTGATTACATCCTGTTTGCTATCTCCTACTTTTAAATGTTGCTTCTGTTTATGGTAACTATTTAGAATGAGTCCTGTTGTACAATATGTGGAGCAACCTTCTAGACAAAGTTCTCTGATCGTGATTCACTCTTTATCTGTTTTCCAAGTTGCACAAATTTCTCTTAGTTTTATCTCTGTAGCTAGTATTATGCTTGTTACTCAATAGAAGATGCTTTCATCTATTCAGTGAGGATTGAGACTTACATTTCAGCCTGATCCACCATTGCACTTGATAGTGCATCAGTAGTGATCAGCATCTTCCTTGGGATGCAGACTGTTGAGTATTCATATCTGATTAATTTAATCTGAGTTTTCATACTCTTAATGGCATTTTCATTATTTATTTAGATCCAAACAGCATGATGAGTGATTTCTGGTCTGTTTCCCCTCGATATTTTAGTCCTGTGAGATGATCTGAGGAGGTTCATATTTCCATGTAATGGCTAATGCTTCTCTCTCCATTGTACCATATATCAGCTCTATTGCTGTCAATAGTCTTGATGCAGAGTATACAGATTTCCTGCTCCTATCATTATGACTTGAATGAAAACTACGCCTAATCCTATGGGAGTTGCATCTACAGCTACTATTGTAGAGAAAATTGGGTTAAAGTGTGTTAGTATGTCTAGGGTTCTTTAGAATGCTGTAGAGTCATATGGTCTCCAAAGCCATTGTTGTCCTTTTATCTGTAGCATATTTAGTGGTCATGTTACTGTGGTTAGATCTGGAATGAGCTTCCCCATCTGGTTGACCATTCCTAAAAAGCATTGAACATTGGTGACATGCTCTGGCTGTGGAAATTCAATTATTGCCCTGCTCTTTATTTGCTAAATTGTTGTCCACTGACTAAATTGGGTGAACATCTCTTTGAGTAAAAATAGAAATTGCCAGAAAAGCTCTGCAGGTCTCTAGCATCTGTGGAGCAAAATCAGAGTTAATGTTTTGGCTCGAGTGGCCTTTCCTCAGAATTGAAGGAGTTGTCAAGAAGGGTCACTCGATCTGCAACATTAACTCTGATTTCTCTCCAGAGGTACTGCTAGACCAGCTGAGCTTTTCCAGCAATATCTATTTTTGTTTCTAATTTATAGCATCTGGGTTTTATCTTTTGAGCAGCCTTGTTCAGTTGTGTGTGACCTATGACTCTCACAAACTTATCTATTGGGTGTGGGAACTATTGTCAATGGTCACGGCCTGCTGAGCTTTACCAGCAGCTTCTGCTTTTGTTTGTGACTGACGACCACTTTGTTGGCTTCATCACTGGTGATGTTACTTCATAACATGCTGTCTAGGTGTACCTTCAGTTTCTCTAGAGTGAGAGGAACACTTGTCCAGTGGTATTCAAGCATATTGGCAAAGCATACATTATTTTCTGCAGTGTAATGTGGTGTTTCTATTTCAGCTTTCCTAAGACTCTGAAAACTCATAGGATTCTTGACAAAATACTTTGCTATTTTCATCATGTAATGTTGTGACTATTCTCTCTCTAGGAGAACTAATTGGATATTTGCATTTCTGCTTAATGATATACTTTTGGTTCCTCAAGACATAGAGAATCTTGATCTCTCACCCCTCTGTCTGTGTGTAGTTCTGAACTGTCTTCCTTATTGAAGATCTGTAACTTTTACACCTTGTAGTTTGATGCTTACTGATTAAATATTCACGTATTTAACCATGACAAGCTGTCAATCAATATTGAAACAGTCACCTTTGTATCTTAATAAATTCTTTAATAAATTCTTTCACTTGTAAAGCAATAATCCAGCACTTTGCTGGCCCTCTTTTATTTACCTAAAAATGTTTGTTTGTCTTTCTGGTCTTCATCTTTGACCTCTTGATCTTCTCTTTAGGAAATGGCTTTCCTTCTTCAGGAATTTCTTCCTCATTGGATCTTCTTTTTTGCTTTTGTTGTGATACAGTATTTGCAAGTTGGCAATAGTATTCAAAGTGTGCTAACCCTCATCAATAACACTCAGCTCACTCCCTGCAGGTTATTTGTTCTGTTGTCTTGATTCACATCTTGTACATTCCACTATATATGATGAATTTGTGTCCCACTCTTTGCCACTTTGACAGCCTTTTAGGAGCGTTACAATGTTATCTTCGGGTCCACTCACCCAATCAAATTGAGCTTCAGTAGTAATTTGAATAGTGACCCTACTCTGAGGCCTAACCTGAAACGATGTTGCATTCTGTATCACTTACTCCATCATAGGCTTCTTGTTTTGATTGGAAAAAATCCGATCTTGTTTATGCCTGGTACCTCTGATGTCCCAATCACTCATTGGCCCAACTTCAGTTACTTTGTAACCATAGCACCCCCCTTGAACATAATTGTTTAGAAGTGATTCAATTGATTTCCCTTGCCTTTGCAACCTTTGGTTCAATCTTTTTCATTCTGGCTCAAGATTCCTCTTCCAACTAAAATATGCTTTGAATAACTTGATAGTGGACTTGTAGTTAGTAACACTTTCTTCTACACACTTCTAAACCAGCATGTCATCAGCTATTGGCCTGATTGCATTTAGATATGTTTTGTTTTGATAACTTTGCTCTTTCACATGTAATGCTGTGGCTGTCTGTATCTCTGGAACTGTTGCTTCCACGGTTATTTTACATTCTTGAATTGCAGTGGGCCCTCAGCATTCCCAAACTGTTTTGGAAATGGCAGTCTTTCAACAGGAGCTGCTATTCCTTCATGGCCCTGAATTGGAGAAGTAATGGGAAGTTTTTCATTGTTTGTTAAAGTCTTTTGACTTTTTTTTTCTTGTTGCTGGAAGTTTCCCTTTCTACTGCTTTGCCATCAAAGTCTTCCAATGTTTTCTTCTGGTCTGCAGGGTCTTCCCTCTTGTCTGTATTCTCTGCTGCATGGACCATGACTTGGCCTCAATTTCCTGATATTGACACTTTGCTGGTGGACAATATGCTTTGAGAGAACATTACCATAATCATTCTTTAAACAAATACTGTTGTTTGCATGCTCTGCGCTACTACAGCTGTATGTATGGACTGTGCTACTCCCACGACTGAAGCCAGTGTCATTGTCCTACTACAGATTCTAGCCACCATGGGCTGTCTTGGGAATTTGGTGTCTATACGGTAGTCTTGAAGCTAGGCTATCTAGTTAAACTACTGTTGCTCTGGAAGTGCTACACCTCCATCTAATTCTCATCCCACAGTAATGTTCTCTTCCTCTCAGTAAGTCCTATATATATTATTCTGAATACAACTCTCTAACACAATGTTTCCATTCTTCTCTTCTCCATTCCTGATCATAATGTATACTACCATCATGATCAAGTACCTTTTCCACAGTGTTACAAAGTGTACACCCGCTCTCTATAGATTGGTCCAGTCAGCCCAATTCTTCCATATTACCCTCATAGCAGCCTAAGTTCATTTTCCTCAGATGTCTGTCAAATTTCCTTTTGAATTCATTGATTGATTGTTTCTGTTACCACCAACCTTGGAGACAGTGCGTTTCAAATCATCATTAGTTGATGCATAAAAAAGTTCTTCCTTACAGACTCCCTGTATCTCTTAGCCTAAATTTATACTCTGTGCTGCCTTGTACCATCAACTGCTGGGAACAATTTTTCTTTGTCCACCTTGTCTAAACCTGTCATGATCAGATCTCCACTTAACCAGCTTCAAAGAAACCCAGCTTCTCCAACTCAAAATTGTCGTTAAATTCTCACTTCCCTGGAACCATTCTGGTAAATTTCATTTGCATCCTTTCAAGGATTCTCTTAGCCTTTCTAAAGTTAAGTGACCAGGATAGGAAGCAGTACTCCAATTGTAGCCTACCCACTGTCTATGAAGGTTCAGCTTAACTTCCCTTCCTTTGTACTCAATGCCTCGATTTATGATTTCATATGCTTTGCTGACCACTCTCTTAATCTGTCCTGCCACCTTCAAAAGATTTTTGAATGTAAACCATAAGGTTGCTCTGTCCCTTAATACACTTCAGAACTTTTTAAATAGCTGTATGTACACATATTTGTATTCATAACCTCTCCCATCTCTTCTGCAAAAAAGCACCATATCTCAATTCCGTGCAATTAATTTCTTTTGCCAGTTGCCTGCATATTCTGGAAGTGTATCGACACCTGACACAGTTCATTGACATCATCATTGTTTGCTACACCTCCAGGTTTGAGATAATTAGAATTTTATTCCAATATCCATATTACCCAATTAAATGAAAAGCAGTGATCCTAGCACTGAATATTAGGAAACCGCATGGTCTCTCATCTCCTGTCTGTGATTAAAAAAAGACCATTTACACAACTCAATTTCTCCAGAAGCTGGTTTTACTTCAAGCTGGTACTGACTCTCCCATTCCAGCCTTCTCATGTGGAAGTTAGTCAAATATTTCATCAACATTTATACAGACAACATCCACTGCTTTTCCTTCATGAAAGTTCTCTTTTACTTATCAACACAATTGGTCGACACTATTCCTTTTTAACTTCCTTCTCCAACGTAGTCAACACATGGTGCCTCCTAAATTAGTGTATTTGCAAACTTGAATATTCAACTTTCTATTGTCCATTCAAGTCATAAATACATGTTGTGAAAAACAGAGGATCCAGAATAGATCTACTGGTACTTGTTTCACCTTGCCACATGCATTATTCTTTTATGTAATAAAATGATTAAATGAGAGTTCTTAACTTGCCTGTATTGCAAGTTGGAAGTGCTGGATAAAACCAGTCATTTTTGGAAAAGAATTTGGACTGTCATTTGAATCAGTAAATATTCCTGAGAGATTGGATATGGAGCAGATTCAGCAGAATGTTGACATCGGTTCATCTGTCCACCTTATTATTGAAGAGAGAGATAAAAACCTTAAAAGGGAAAAATATTAAAATGTTATGCAATAAATTGTCTGAGATTATGATACCTATGTCAAATGGTGCTTTTTGACGTCAGGACTAAATGGTTTCAATTCATTTGTCTTCATTCCAATGTATGTAGTACTGGTCTGTTATTCTTCACTAGGCTCTAGGCTTCTGCCTTTCAATGTTGACACTGATGGTCATACTTCACAACCTTTGGAATAGGATTGAATAAATGACTTGTACAAAGAAGGGTTGAATGGACTTTTAATGAAGAAGGTAACATAACAATTATTCCAGATTCTTTCATAAACAACAATGTAACAAACAACAAAAACAGAAGTTGCTGAAAAAGCTCTGCAGATCTGGCAGCATCTGTGAAGAGAAATCAAAGTTAATATTCCTTCTGACGAAGGGTCACCAACCCTTTGATTTTGATTTCTCTGCACAGATGCTGTCAGACCTGCTGAAATTTTCCAGCAACTTCTGTTTTTGTTTCTGATTTACACCATCCAAAGCTCTTTCAGTTTTTATTTTACAATATAATAAACAATTTTGTATTTTTTCCATAATACACTCCAGACAAAAAACAATCTCTGTTCCATTTGCCCTGGTTAAAAACTAAAAAGTATCATTTAATGTGCATATTACAGAAAATTGTCCTCTTGTTGTTGTCCTGTTGTTTGAATAATAATAAATGTTCCATTCATTGATAATTATTCTGAACATCTATTAATAGCTGAAAATATGTAATTTTGCACATGGTAAATGTATAATAATTTGTAAAACCTTAAAAAGTATGACTTTTAAAACTAACATTTGAATATTATTTAAATACAAATCAAAGTAACATGTTTATACATTATAATCTATTCATATTCTGACTTTCCAAAAATTAAACTAAATTACTGTCCTTGAGCTACAGTAATTATTTAGATTTAAAATATGCAATTCTTAACTTTGCATGCAGTTACTTTGTTTACTTTTCCAACTACACCCCTACCCCAAAACAGATGGAAAGCCCAGGGTCTGCTATAGAAGCCACTGTACAACAGACGACAAGTCGTGAACCAAGCATAACTGACTCTCCCCGCCATATCTTTTCATTTTCTTGGTTGAATGCTCTCACCAAGTAGAGAAGCAGAAGGATTTTCCAATTGTTGCTTTGCAAGGAAGCAGTTTTAACCAGTGACTGTCATTCAATGTTTGTTTGATGCTTGAAGTGACAAGTGGCACTATTATTTCAGACTATGTACAAGAGGACAGCTTATTAAAACAGAGGTGGTCTATGTTTTGTTTAGTTTATTCCAACAATAGAGAATGGCTATTTACATGTAACTGTTTTATAAAGCTCAAGCTTTCTATGTAACTTTGCCAATGTTTTCTTGTTATAAATAACATTTTAAAAAGCAAACTACATCACACATATATTAAATGCCACACTTCTGCATTTTTTTGTAATAAAACAGCTGGTAGTTATATAACAGCTGCTGTGTGTCTATTGACATGAAATATTATAGAGGCTCTGTACTTAGGTGAAGAAATATTGAGAACATCAGTCCATGTTATTCAGGAACAATGATTTAACTTTCTGTTGCAACCAGGTGAGAAGGGATGAATCCGCTCCCCTCCTCGGTTGGCTGTAACACAGCTTTATGTTTGAAGCATGGGAATAAATCTGTCTCTAACAAAAAGGTAATTACTCAACATCTATTGTAGCAGTAAGGCATCAATTATAAGGTTGAAATTAAAGATAATTTCAACCCCAAGATGAATATTAAAGATAGAAAATCAGGTTTAAACTCTTACAAGCTCACAGTTTTAAAATAGGGATAGTGTTCAGTACAAAACAGACAATGACAGGAAGATATTATCTATGGAACTTAAGATGTCCTCGAGGCACATGGTTTTAGCCCAAGACCACAGTTGTCTTAAACAGTTCTGCCACTGGGCACTTTCCTATTTGAGAGGCTGAGAGAGTTTTATTTCAGCTGGTTCCAGTCACAAATTAATATTCTCAGCTCTGAAAAAGCAAATCCTTAAAATACAGCTGTGTTTGTATTCCTGTGTCTGAGTTCCTTGTTTCTAAGCTTCATACTTTAAGGTGTCATGGTGACTTAGTGGTTAGTACTGCTGCCTCACAGTGCCAAGGACCCAGGTTTGATTCCAGTTTGGGCAACTGTCTGTATAGTTTCCTCCCACAGTCCAAAGATGTGCAGGTTAGTGAATTGGCCACGCTAAATTGCCCATAATGTTCAGAGATGTGTAGAGGAATGGGGCTGGGTGGGTTACTCTTCGAAGGGTCAGTGTGGACTTGTGGGCCAAATGGCCTGTTTCCATTCTATAGGGATTCTAGGATTTTCTATTGATACTTGCAGATGTTGTCTTTCATCTCCAATATGTGAAAGTTATCATGCAGATGTAAATGAAAATAGGAGATGAGAGTTTCTTCATGCCTGAATTGATGAACTAGTTTTAATGTCATTTGATAAAACTGTTAATTGCAGTTCTGATGATTTTGTTTATTTCACCTTGGATGCACAAAGCTTGCAACTTGAGTTGCCAGCTGATTGCTGTAGCTTTTTTGAAATCAGTAATTTTCCTTTTTAAAAGAATTTTAATCCATAGGATTGGCCAAATATTAAAATAAGATGGTGAAATTTGAAATCAATGTATCATTTTATATCACTATGCTGATAACTCTAAGATACAGAATACAGAAATGAAACCTATACAATGCTAAGGAATTAACACATTGTTCTAATTTGAGGACAGGTGACTCATTGTCTTATTTTAACTCGAGTAAATCATCCTCACCTGTTGTAGCAAGCTCAAAGTGAGTGACGACTGCATTTCTTGAGGCTTTAAGCTTTGTATGTCTCCTGTCATCTGTTGAATCCTTCTCAGATGGAATTGTCCGCAACAATTTGCAGTTTGTCCTCCATTGTTATATTAGAAAGGCCACTGATGCTCTCTGTTTAAGGAGGGCTAATATATTTTGTTTTATTTTGCCACAGAAAAGCTAGCAAAGTGAGCATATAACTGCATGAGCACTGGGGACATCCCCAGGGTACAGGGTATGATTAAGATGTTTTACTGTGGAGGGCTGAATAGACTGTCATTTAGTACATTCAAGACTGATTTAGATTTTTTTCATCGCTAAGGGAATCAAGGGTTATAGGGAAAAGTCTGAAAAGTGGAGTTGAGGAGATACCAGATAAGCCATGATCTCATTGAAATGCAGAGCAAACAATGGGTTGAATGTCTTACTTTGCTCCTATATCTATGGTCTTATGG
Organism: Chiloscyllium punctatum; assembly: GCF_047496795.1. Classification (NCBI taxonomy): domain Eukaryota; kingdom Metazoa; phylum Chordata; class Chondrichthyes; order Orectolobiformes; family Hemiscylliidae; genus Chiloscyllium; species Chiloscyllium punctatum. The sequence continues at coordinate 42,154,809 of NC_092775.1, read as the reverse complement.
TATTCACATTGCCTTGTGGGCACCACATTTCAATTTTGATATTTACCTAAATCTAAAAGGGATTTTACTTTCTCACAGTTCAGCAAGTATGTGAGCATAGGCATGGAATAGCGCAGGCCAATGCAAATACTCTGGAAATCAAGATGCCTTCATCCTGCAGGATAGACAAGTAGGAGGCTGGAAGAACACAGCAAGCCAGGCAGCATCAGGAGGTGGAGAAGTCGATATCTCAGATGTAACCCTTCTTTAGGACTGGGGGTGAGTGTAAGGAGACCTGTAGATAAAGGGGGCGGGGGTGAGGTGGCAGGGTAGGGAGGTGGGGATAGGCTGACCCCCCAACCCTTTATCTGCTGCTCCCCTTACACCCACTGACAGTCTTGAAGAAGGGTTACACCCGAAATGTCGACTTGTCCAACTCCTGATGCTGCCTGGCTAGCTTGTCTTCTTCCAGGCTCCTGCTTGGGTTCCAGCATCTGCAGTTTTTTTTTTGTCTTCATTCTGCAGGAGCCTGTTGTGTAATAAATGCATTTATTACCGTGAACAATTACAGGTTGTCTACTGGGTGGCAAACGTTATCCAATTACCAAGTACTTGATGATTCATATGCATACTCTGCATACAATGAAGTTATGCCTCCACACAAAGTTTAATGGAATAGACCATTACCTTCCACTACTTAGTCTGCCCTGGAAGATTGTTGCAGCACTCAGCAGAACAGGTGCAAAGGTTTGTGATGGTGCACAACCTCACCGTTGTGTGGGACAGCCCTGACCGCTAGCAGTAGAGTGAATATCTGAGGAGCTAAAGCACAAGTATGTAGTGAATAAAAAGGAGGAAAAGGAATGGAGGACACAGCATAGATAACCCAAGTCTGGTCACGTTTATAAATGAAAAGTTCATGGGGGCCGTATCAGTCATTTTTCCATTCACCAACAGTCCTGCATCATTTCTTCCTCTGTCTGTGGCTGTGACTGATTCGCCAAATGCAAAAATGAAGCCACCCATTAAATAAACAGCCAGGGCAATGGCAAAGTGATGGTGTGGGAAGAGAAACGCCACCTACCTCTGAGTAGGCAGTAGGTTTGTGTTCCATAGCACTGCTCTCGGTCAGTGCCTTGACAATTGGAATAATTCATTAGAGGACAGATTATTAGATTTGTATTGCTCTGCACCCTGCTTTGAACATTGATAGCAACATAAATAAAAGGAAACAAATACTGGAAGATTTCAGCAGGTCTGGCAGCATCTATGAAGGTAGAAACAAAATTAGCATTTTGAAACTGATCTGACTCTTTTTCAGAATAGTGTTCTTCAGCGTTTCCTCTTTTCAATTCCAGATTTCCAGCAACCACAACGTTGTGTTTTTAATTGGCATCAGCATTCCTGATGGTCGCATTCTGAGTTTGCATAATTGCAAGCTGACCTAATGTAGCAGCAACCTGAGCTTCCCATATACCATTTTAATAAAACAAGCAAGAGCAGGTCCAATACAATTAATGGTAGGGGCAAATTTCTGCAGATGCTGGAATCTGTACCGAAAACAAAAAAAAACCTGTATATCACAGCAGGTCAGGCAGCATCCATGGAGAGACAGCAAGCTAATATCTTGAGCCTAGATGAGAGAAATGTCAGGTCATCTAGACTCAAAAATTGCTTGCTCTCTCTCCATTGATGCTGCCTGACCTACTGTGATTTCCAGCATTTTGTGTTCTCAGTTAATGATAGAGCCTTGAGTAGTGTAGACCAGAGACACCTAGTGGTTCAGGTACATAATGCTTTGAAAGTTGTGCCATAGGTAGACAGGGTGGTTAAGAAAGCATTCAGCATGCTTGCCTTCATTGCTCAGACCTTTGAGTATAGGAATTGGGATGTTGTGTTGAGATTATACAGGCCATTGGTGAAGTCTCTTCTGGAGTACTGTGTCCAGTTCTGTTCAGCCTATTATAGGAAGAATACAGGTGCGCAATACTTTATCCAAAACCCTTGGGGCCAGCTAGTTTTCAGAATTCTGAATTTTTCAGATATTGGAAGTGACAGTTTAATGGTGAAATTGAAGAATTTTTACTAAACAGCAGACATACATGTGAGTACTACGCGTGCTGAGACAGAATTGATGCCTGCCAGTGCTGGGCCATGCCACCAAGTAACATCTAAGTGCTGAGGGTCAAGTGGGTGTGGAGATGGGTTAACTGTTGCACACCAAACAACCTTGTTAGGGAGAAAAAACCTTCACAAAACGTATTCGGATTTCAGAGCTTTCAAATTTTGGACAACGGATTGTGTGCCTACATTACTAATCTGGAGAGGGTTCAGAAAAAATTTACCAGGATATTGCCAAGTATGGATGGTTTGAGTTGTAAGAATAGGCTGGATAAGCTGAGACCTTTTTCTCTGGAGAGTGAGGGATGACTTCATAGAGATTTTTAAAAAGTCATGAGGGGAATATTTAAGGTGAATAGCAAAGGTCTTTTCTCTAAGGCGGGAGAGTTCAAAACTAGGGGGCATAATTTTTAAGGTGAGAAGAGGAAGATTTAAAAAGGACATGAGGGGTAACTTTTTTACACAGAGTAGTTAGTTTGTGGAATGAACTTCCAGAGGAAGTGTAGATGTGGGTAATGTTACAAATTTTAAAAGACATTTGGATGATACATGAATAAGAAATGTTTGGAGGGATTTGGGCCAAGTACAAGCAAGTGAGACCAGTTTAGTTTGGGAACATGGTCAGCATGGTCTAGTTGGACCGAAGGGTCTAATTCCAAGCTCTATGACTCTCTGTTAGAAGCAACAACAGAAATTGCTGGAAAATATCAGATAGTCAAGCAACACCTATGAGAAGAAAGCAACGTTAATGTTTCGGGTACGGAGGCCCTTCAGAACAGTTCTTTAGGGTTTTTTTGCATAAGTATTGGATGACTGTTACTTGTGCTGTAACATAAGATGGAGCACTTGCCATCAGATATTACATCATGTTTGGTTCCACGTGTGTGAGAGGAGTTGGCATCAACTTCCACACTGGAAAGCATGTGTTCCAAGACCTTTGCAAAGCCTTGTGCCAAATTGGTGAGGAGCTCCTCTGCACTCTTTAACATTAACTGCAAGTTTTCAGGCAGACATTCCAATGCATTTTTAAAAAATTATTCTTGGGACATGGGCTTTTCTTCATCATTTATTGCCTGTCCCTTAACTGCCGTTAGAGCAGTTAAGAGTCAATCACATTGCTGCAGCTCAGGAGTCACAGGCAAGCTGGACCAGTTAAGGATGACAAATTTCCATCCTGAAAAGATTTTAGTGAATTAGATGAGTTTTTAATGATAACTGTATCCTTAAACTTAATCTGCACATCTGCATCCCACATGTCCTTTTTCCCACAAAGTTATGAGTTACAAGATGCAAATGAAACTCTGGTTCCACCATAGGCTTGTGTGGGGTAATTTGTATATGGGATGTAGATGTGCAGATTAGGTTTAAGGATGCAGTCATCATTAATGGGTTCAACCTCAACACTGAACACAGTCTTAGCAATACACAGCATAGCAATCACCAGCACAACGCAGTTAGAGCATGCAGGTGAGCATCTGTCCCTCTGGATAATTCTTGCTAGCTCTGTGTGCCAATCTGTCCTGCAAGGAAAGTGATGTGTGTCAGTGAATGCATGCAATCTGTTTGGCTAATATGGTTGCCATGGTTGAGTAGTTGGCAGTGTCTGCAACCTGAAAGATATGAATCTACAGCTTCAAGGGATGCTTAGTGTGTGAAGGTGAGGTGAAATTTCTGAATGTTAAGAATAATTTCTGATTACTAGATGGTTGGTGGATGAGTGAGGGTATGTAGTGATTGGAACTTTATCTGGGCTAGTGTTGCAATTGACAGGACACTGTATTGAATATGCATTTTCTGACCTTGACCACTTGTGTGGATCATCAAACTTCTTGTGGCACTGCAACCAAATCATCAGGACTTAACTTTTAGTGTTGACTTCTTTCATTATCTGCTCTCATTACCTTACAAGTTCTTTTCCTACCCCCAGACGGTAAATATCTATCTTCCTTTCCAACTGGTCCACTGAGGTCTCCAGTACAAAGGCCAAAAGTCTTGACTCCACTATCTCCAAAAATATCTGTCCCATAATCTTTCATTCTTTCTCAAGTCAATTCCTGCACTATTGCCACCAACTGCCACGACAAGAATGTACTTTAAGAAATACAGGGTAATTTTAATTAGTACAGACTAGTTTTAACTGTTGAGAGCAAGATCAGATTTTTTTATGCTCAGAGGGTCATTAGTCTACAGAATTTCCTTGGGCCATTTCATATATTCAAGTTGGAGTTAGATTTGATAGGGAAGGGATTTGATTGTTATGGAGAGCTGTTGAGAAAATGGAGTTGAGGTCCCATTCAGATCAGTTACAGTCTTATCACATGTTGAAGCAGGCTCATTGGCCTACTCCTAGCCTAACCTGTAGGTTTATATGTTTATATGTAAATTATGATTTTGGCCTTGCTGTTAACATTGCAGGATAGTTAGTGATGACTGAATATATGTGTTATTAATGCATTGTGCGCTCAACGTCAACTTGACAGCAATCCAAAGTTGCCCATTTGCTTGCTGTCTCTGATTCAGAAGTGTTTGTTTAGTCTTAATTCATTTCTCTGATTCAAGCTACAAAACAACACTTGAAATACTTTGAATACAGATACAGATATATTTCCTTGCTTGATCATTTATCAGAGAATTCCTTTGGCTCAAGCAAGCAAAAAGCATGCAATTTTGCCTTGTATATATGAAGCTATCTATTTAATACATATATGGTTATTAATTCTGCCTTGTAAATAATGTGCATTACTATGGGGAACTCCATATTAAAGAAGGAATTTCTTTTCTGGCTGTAATGCTCACAGCATATGGTCCAATGGCTAAATCTACCCTGTAGAAGTGCTTTGTCTAAGAGAAGATGCTCTCATTTCCTTGCCTTCATTAAAAGAAAAGATTTCTCTTTGGAAATAAATATTTTACAATGCATTATATTTGAGTTTACTATTAAAATGCTTACCAATTCATTGGATGCAGTCAGTGTAAGTACCCGACAATACAAGTCAGCTACATTAAGAGTTGACTCTTGATTATTAGTTTTGTAAAGCATGAAGAGTATCCTCCACATTCTGAGTCAGAAGTCACCCATTAATTTGCATATATATGAAAGCTGAAAGCTGCTGTTGATAATAGATCAGAGTTCTGGTTCCAGATTTATACATAAATGATTAACTAAAAGGTCCAATGCAAACCACCAGACAAAAGCAACAACTTGAATTTGTTTAGTGCCTTGAACCACATTTGAGGGATGCAGTGCTCATGGAGGTAGAATAAGGTTGCAGTATTTGGGAAGAATGAGGTGTGAAAGTAATTTAACAAAATGGCTTTAAAATCAAGGCATTCAAGGAGTGGGAGGCATTGTAAGTTGACAAGAATAGGACTTATTGGGATTAATACTGAGGAACAACTCAATACGAAGATTGATAGTTAAACAGGAAAGCATTAGAATAGTCAGGTCTGGAGGTAACAAAAATATTGTGGAGTGTTTTTGGCAGCAGAATATAGAATATCATGAAGATTGTTGTTAGTGATCTTTGTGATGATGTGATTACTGTGTTGGAAGCTGAAGATATGAACAATCTGGTTCAATTTGAGACAATGGCAAGGGAGCATGATGAAATTGTTAGTGAGGGTACTGAGTTTATGCATTGATATGTCTTCCCTGGGGCACAAATGCTTGAGATACCCCAAGCAGGATGGGAAGATGAACAATTGCCAGATATTCTCTGATTATGTCTGGGTATGTTGAACATTGAAGAAGAAGATCGAAATGGCATAATGATGCCTGGTCAAGGACACAGTGGGTGTAATGGGTGAATTGGATTAGAGCTGCTCCTGTGTTGTTGGTGTAATGGAAATATGTGCTGTAAACTTTGGTATGCAGGGAATATATGTATAAATCTGGGAGGCCAAACATGTTCAAGGACCAAAGACAAAAAAAAATTGGGAGGGGGCATTAGTTCACAAAATGGATGTGGGAAGGGGTGTCAAGATTTTTTAAAAAGACTGACTAATGACAACAGATTTGAAAAAGGAAGGAAAATACCAAAGGAGAGGCAACCATTTACAATATTTGCCAGCACAAAGGCCAAGAGTGGACTTTGATTTGTCATCAAGATGGTAAAAACAAGGACTGCAGATGCTGGAAACCAGAGTCTCGATTAAAGTGATGCTGGAAAAGCACAGCAGGTCAGGCAGCATCCAAGGAGCAGGAAAATCGACATTTCGGGCAAAAGCCCTTCATCAGGATTTGTCATCAGTTTAGTGGGAATAAGATCAAGACAGCAGAATGTAAGCCTATGGCTTCCTAAGCAAGCTGAGCTCAGGCAGGGTAAGAAGAGAGAACACATAAGAAAAACAAAATAAGTTCATGTGGTTTCAGAGAGAACTGAGTTGTTTCAGTTTCTTGGACCAGATTTCTAGGACTTGACCTAGATACTGCAGTTTGATAAATCTGATACTTCCTTCTCAATGACTTGCCATGCAATAGTGTTATACCCCAGTTGTCTTTGACGTTATTAGCTGATGTTGTATTATTCTGGAGATACCAAAGTTTGGTTAGTATACTTTTGCACTAATAATGGTAGTGCATTGCAAGCAAATTGCAACACTGATGCAAAATATTGCAATTTAATAGTAGGCTGCATATTGATTTGCCTATTTTAGACAGCTTAATGGTGCCCAGAATTTTCTTGGTCAGAGACAAGGAGAGCCAGATGTGGGAACCCCATGGCCCACTAAGGGTAACCTGACGTTTGTGGGCAGTGGACCCCTGGTGGTGATGGTGCCACCAATGCAGCTGGAAACACATACCCCACCAATACTTTTAACTTCCACACAATGTTTATATTACTTTGTGGGTTTCTCACATCATTTGAGAGCTGCAGCTTCAGGTCTGGACACTGCTAGCCACTGGGCTTCTAGAATGCCAAACCTATAATTGGTCCAGCAGCTTTTGAGGTGGGCTAACATCTTTAAATGGTTAGCAATCAGTATTCTCCTAGTTGTCTGCCACTTGTGATATGCTGCCTTGCCTGGGTCTTAATGCTGGCAAAAGCACAATCTGCTTCCACTTCAGCCTTGGTGGCACCATAAACAACAAAATTCAATTCAGAATTTCCAGAAAAGTTGCAACACTCAGGCTGGAGAAGCACTGAGTTAATTCCCAGAATTCTTTTTTTAAAAATTCAAATACTTAATTATAATCAAAAGACTGACCATAAACTGAACTGGCCATTTACATGATGCATTTACGGTCCAACATTTATCAACTAATAACCAAATCAGCTCAATTTTAAATGTTAGCTCTTATTTAAAATTCATTATTGCTGACATGTAATAAATGTACACAACATCGAAATATTGTGCAAATGTAAATTTATAAATTTATGGAATGTTGGCATGAGTAATGATTATAACCCATATTTCATTCCTAAATAACTTTATCTGACATTAATTTATAACTTAATTGGATATTTTCTGCCAATTATAGTTGGGGAAAAGGTTATTATTAATATAAATTATTTAGCATTGTATAGATAACAAGGAATCTGGTTCTAAGAGTCAATTCATAGAGCCTTTTTCAATTAGAATGATATATCCGGATGTAATTAGCCAGCAACGTTACAATCAGAGCTTTTCTCTGCACCTTTGTGATAAAGTGACATTAATCAAGGTATTGAATAACTGATTTTTTTTCTGATGAAGTTAATCTGAAATGCCTTAGAACATCTTACTATATCAAATGCAAGTTGTTGTTATGATTGCATTGAATTTGACAATGTTAATTAAATATCACTGAACCTGTTATCAAACTGTTCATCTTGGATGCAACAGAACAAGAGAAAAAATGAGTTTTCATTGATCAGAATAAATTATACTGTAGGAGGAAAGGGTATTCATTAGTTAACAAGTTGATTGTGATTGGTCAAGGTTTCGCCTTGAGAAAGCACCGACAAACTGTAGACTTATCAAGCCGCAGCATAATTTTGGTTCAGAGAGTGGGTTCTTGCATGCACGAATTATATCACGGGCCCAACATGAGCTCAATCTTTATTTGTTTGTTACTGCCAATATTTGCACACTCAGTATTATTCAATAAGTGTCGTCTAGCCACAAAATCACATCCAATGATAGACATACTGCTTTCAGTTTTGGATGTATTTGTCTGTTGAGTCCTTGCATTTGACCTGATGAGCACAAGCTTCGGCACAATGTCACCGTTTTCAACAATATTAAAGTTGCACATCAAATGACTATACGTTAGTTAAATCTTGTTTGAATACTGTTGTTGTAGAAGAAATGGGTGATTTTACAGATTAAAGAATCTTGAAATATCAGCTTATTTTATTGTGCCATGAAATTGCAACAAAAATAATCACATAGAAATTGTAACAGCTGTACTAAATATTTATCATTATCGCAACTGTGTGGATGAAACACAGGGTCAAAATCATTTCGTACAACACTCAAAAGTACATTTCTATGGAAAGAAACTTTCCTGACTGTGGAAATGGGGTATAGCTGGGGCTGGCTAGTGAGATGGTGGTAGGAGGGAAACTCCTACAGTAGCTTATTTTGGCTCCACGTATTGATATATATTGTATGTGTATACATTAAAACAACAAAGTAATGATCTTAACATGCCTAGAATTGTTAGCCCTGGAGACCTTCGATAAACCATCAATAAATCCAAGGTGGACATCATAGACTTTTCTTGTTGTGGCCTTTTTTCCTTACCTATGGAGTCTAATATCTATTTTAAGCAACACCCATATCATTTAATAAAAAGAGCCGGACAAATACATCAAGGAATCGATACACGTGTAGTTTGGGGCCAAACCATGTCTAAATTGGTAACCGTTAGGTCTGTATTATGTGCATAAAGCTATTTCACACATAACAAATTTCCACTCTTTTATGGAACTGTGGAAATGGGCTCTAAATTTGAATATTGCATCAAAGTAGCATCCACCAACATAATGACAACAAGCTACAGAAAGGATGGATTCCAGTTTGTGTTGACTGCCTTACTTGCTCTGACGGTCTTTAATTAAGTCTCGGCGGGGAGACTACTGTCATCCAGGATGTTTGAATGACGCTCCGGTCAGGTAAATTACCCTTCGCAAATTTAGGCCGCATGTTGATTCAGGCCGCTTTGTTATTTTGGGTTCATTTACTGCTGCTACATTAGCCAAGCCAGCGGTGTTTTTAAGGGGGCTATGGGACGCTGACATAGAGCAAAAATAACACCATACCACTGTGAAGCTCGGGCTAGTCCTTCTAGTTCCACATTAAAACAATGGTCTGCTGTCTGTTCGCCTTGCCTCTCGCCCCAAATACAAACTCCCGGCAATGGATCGGCAATATGAGGCTGACACATGGACTTCCAGGGTACTACTTCAGGCTGCTGCAACAGCTAGTGAAGACCAGGACTGGTTCTGGGTATTTCAACTCAATTCTCTGAACAACCTTGGCTGTCAAAGGCCAAATACCGGAAGATGCTATTGCCCAAATTACTGTGACATTTCTCTCTCCCACACAAGGACAGGCACTGACGCCTGCGCCGAAATTTCACACTAAAGTACTGGCATTGCACGATTAATTTGGCTAACCGAAAATCCTATGTAAAAAAAAAATATAGGCCTGGATAACTGTGGAGGCACAGAACACGAAAATCTCAAACAGGAAAACTTTCTGAATCAGTTTAAAGTGTCAACGCTATTTACTTTTTTTGTGTGTTGAACTACAAACACTAATACGAAAGAATACTGCGGCATATCACGAAACCTAACACGTTGTACATCTTTAACATTAAGTTCCGGAATGCGAAATCGTCTCATTATACATTTTGAACAGTAACAATACATATTGTATGATTTGAACAGCATGGTGTTAAATAGCATGGTGTAACACACGATACACAAGTATTGAACAACTCATTGCAGTGAACTTTTTGCCAGTCAAACATATCATTTTCCTATGCTTTCCATAAACAACCTGTTACTCTCTGCTTTCTGGGCCATTTTTTCAGCTTTGGCCATTCCCAGGAATTCCCTCAAAAGGTGAAATGTGAGGTCAAGAGAGTTAGGCTTTGAGCTGTATCGTTTTGACCGATCCATGTCGCCGTTGTCTTCCGGGTGTTCTCCGGCGCCCTGGCTGTTTAAAAAGAGGTATCCTGGAGTAACCAGGGACAGCTCTTGCCTTTGCGCCATGGTCTTTGGGTCATCAGGAGATGCTTTGAACAGGTTCTGGTGAATTGGAAGGCGAAGGCTGTGATCCCATGGCTGCAGGTCCAGCCCTGGCTCTGCACTGCTGTAGGAGTCAAATCGGTGACTGTTCATTATCGGATGCGACTCTTTCGCGGGAAGAAAACCGAGCACAAATAGGGATGTTGCCAAGACTAGTTTATTCATCCTGACAAGCTGTCAAGCTAGGTCTGGGATTCTAAAAATACAAAAAAAAACAAAGAATCTCTCAAGCACAAAGGCAATGGCATTGTCTTGTGCTCGTCAAAGTTAGATCAGATAAACAGAATTACACAAAGGCACTTTAGTTCCTCCAGTAAACCCAGTAGACTCCCGTCTCTGTTTCAGTTGAGCACCGCCGTTACGGATTCAGTTCTGATAAGGTAATTATTAACAGAAAACCTTTCAGCCATTGTAACTGAATATTATTCCTTTTCTCCGGACTAAATAATTTACGTCCTTACCTGTTAGCAAAAATTCGTTTTTCAAATCATTCTTGGATACAAATTTCAAATGTTATTAATCGTTCAGTTTATCTGTTCTCAAACTGATGGCAAACAATGCCCATTGCAGTAATTGATATTTGGAATATTTGAAAAATATATCCTTTAACCGAATTCGCTAGCACAGTAAGAAAACGAAAACAAACAGCTGGGAACTATTGTTACATGGTAATTGAAAGACTGCAAGTTTCTGTGTGCAATGTCTTTGACAATAGATTTAACATTTGCAAATGCAGCATGGGGTTTGTTAAGAAATCAGAGACAAATAGTTAGACTGGTACATTGTTTTCATACTAACTATCGCATTTAGCTCAGCAGTTTTCTGTTTTTGCCAATATCACTCATAAAATCCGATGTCTGTATTCATGATTAACTTACAGCGCTGACTTCGAGAGTTATTGAATATTCTTGACTGATTTCCCTCTCAATCCAAGTTCTGGAAGGATGTGATTCCAAATGGGCAGCAGCAGATTTGCGACATTTATATAGAAGTAAAGTGCTACAACTTTCGCAATGTCTTTGAGCTTGTGTCCCAAGTGAAAGTAATGCGTGCTAGAGCGTAGAAATCAAGGCATTCCCTAAGTGACTTTTGCCATTTCTAAATGAGTTTAGCTAACAGTGACGCCAATCAAATGGCGGAGTTCGTGGTCCTTGACGTAAGAATACGTTTCCCGGTTGTCGAGTTGCAAAATTCACTGTTCTGATTATTTTCACTGCAGTTCCCTATAGATGGGATGAATTGGAAGATGAAAAATGTCTGATCGGACAGCGGCGGCGGTCTGAGTGCTGTCCATGGTCCTGAAAGGGGTCGCTTGCCGTTATGGTCAGTTTGAAGGCTAGCCTTCATCTGAAAATAGAAAATGAAACATAAAACCTTAAAGAACATAGAGATAGCTTTAAATATTGTTGGAAATCAGCACCACCCAACGTTTGGGTGGTGCTGATGATATTAAAGCAGATAGGGTTTCACTTTCTATTCCAAGATCCGACTCTTGCAAGTTCAGATCCTCCATGCGTTGGGACTAAATTGTTATGTTTTCCTTGCCCCACGCTCCACCTTTCACACCTCCCCCTACCCCCCACCCCCCAACAACGTCTCCCTTTTAATCCTCACATCAGATTCCAGCAGTCCGTATATTTTTCCAAACACATTGGAATGTAACTAACAAAAGGAAAGGAACCAACAGCTTGGAACAAACAGACTGAAATAATTAAACACAATAACCATAATTGTTGAAGTAAGACAATTGCTCCGTACAGGGGTAGAATTCCCAAACCTAGAAATGACAGGATTCTTCGAGTTGTCTGAGCACCAAGACACTGTCACAGGAATCAATAAAAATAACTTCTTCAGAAAAATTAAACTCAGAAAAAAATAAATTTAAAGTTAATATATCACATCATAATTGTGAGATGACCAGAACATGAAAGTATATTTAATTAAGAGTGCAATAGAATTGCTTTGAAATGACTTTAGCGAATGAAAACTACCTCTATCCAGTTTGTTTTATAGAGTCATAGAGATGTACAGCATGGAAACAGACCCTTCAGTCCAACCCATCCATGCTGACCAGATATCCCAAACCAATCTAGTCCCACTGCCAGCACCTGGCCAATATCCCTCCAAACCCTTCCTATTCATATACCCATTCAAATACCTCTTAAATGTTGCAATTGTACCAGCCTCCACCACTTCCTCTGGCAGCTCATTCTGTACACGTACCACCCTCTGTTTGAAAAGGTTGCCCCTTAGGTCTCTTTTATATCTTTCCCCTCTCATCCTAAACCTATGCCCTCCATTTCTGGACTGCCCAACCCCAGGGAAAAGACTTTGCCTATTTACCCGATCCATGCCCCTCATAATTTTGTAAACCTCTGTAAGGTCACCCCTCAGCCTCCGACACTCCAGGGAAAACAGCCCTAGCCTGTTCAGCCTCTCCCTATAGCTCAAATCCTCCAACCCTGGCAACATCCTTGTAAATCTTTTCTGAACCCTTTCAAGTTTCACAACATCTTTCTGATAGGAAGGAGACCAGAATTGCATGCAATATTCCAACAGTGGCCTAACCAATGTCCTGCATAGCCACAACATGACCTCCCAACTCCTGTACTCAATACTCTGACCAATAAACGAAAGCATACCAAACACCTTCTTTACTATCCTATCTATCTGCGACTCCACTTTCAAGGAGCTATGAACCTGCACTCCAAGGTGTCTTTGTTCAGCAACACTCCCCAGGACCTTTCCATTAAGTGTATAAGTTCTGCTAAGATTTGCTTTCCCAAAATGCAGCACCTTGCATTTATCTGAATTAAACTTCATCTGCCACTTCTCAGCCTATGGGCCCATCTGGTCAAGATCCTGTTGTAATCTGAGGTAACCCTCTTTGCTCTCCACTACACCTCCAATTTTGGTGTCATCTGCAAACTTACTAACTGTACCTCTTGCATCCAAATCATTTATGTAAATGACAAAAAGTAGAGGACCCAGCACCGATCCTTGTGGCACTCCACTGGTCACAGGCCTCCAGTCTGAAAAACAACTTTTTACCACTACCCTCTGTCTTTTACCTTTGAGCCTTCTTGGGGTTACTTGAGCTACAGGCCAAGAGCAAGTGCCGATGTAATAATTATTATTTCACTAGCCTTTATCCAATTCTGCGAGAACTATGCAGCCAGAATTTGTGTTCTATATGATTCCAACCAGTCAATGACTCCCATTGACTTCAGATTTGCTAGGGTTTCTTGATGCATTTAATTCCAAGAACAATCTTTCTCACCTCACTCTTGAGTTCAACACTTTTTTTTAGACCAAATCAGTAACTGGACCATGGACCTTAATGACAGAACTCAAACTGAGCAGTGGTGGGTGTTATTAGTCTGTAAGTGCCACTCAACAGAACTGTTGATTACACTTTCCATTATTTTGCTGGGATTGAGAGTAGACTGATGAGGCAGTAATTAGTCAGATTGGATTTGTCTTGCATTTGATAGACAGGACATATCTGGGTTGTTTTCCAATTTACCAGGTAAATGCAATTTCTGCAATTGTACTGGATTGGTTAGTGACAACTAATTCTTGAGCACAAATCTTTAGTACTACTGCCATAATGCTGTCAGGACGCATCACCTTTCCTGAGTTTCATACCTTCAGCCATTACTTGGTATTCTATTATGAAGGGACACATAATAGGGAGACTAGCTAAGAGGGGAAAGGAAGCATTCATATGGTCTAGGCGACTGAGTACAAATGAAGCTTTGGAAGAATATCAGGAATGTAGGACTAATCTGAAATGAGGAATTAAGGAGGCTAAAAGGGGTCATGAGATATCTTTAGCAAACAGGGTTGAGGAAAATCCCAAAGGCTTTTATTGATATATAAGAACCAAAAGGGTAAGTAGAGAATGGGTTGGCCCACTCAAGGACAAAGAAGAAAAGTTATGCGTGGAGTCAGAGAAAATGAGTGTGATTCTTAACAAGTATTTTACATCAGAATTCACTGATGGATGTTAAGGTTAGGGATGTTTGATTACTCTAGGTGAAGTCAGCATAAGGAGGGAGGAAGTGTTGGGTATTCTGAAAGGCATTAAGATGAGACAGATCCCCAGGTCTGGATGGGATCTATCCTAGGTTATGGAGGGAATTGAAAGAGGAAATAGCCGGGGCCTTAACAGATATCGTTGCAGCATCCTTGAACATGGGTGATGTCCCGGAAGACTAGAGACTTGCTAATGTTGTCCCCTTGTTTAAGTAGGGTAGCAGGGAGAATCCAGGTAATTATAAACCAGTGAGCCTGATGTCAATAGTAGGGGAGCTGCTGTGGAGAAGATACTGAGGGATAGGATCTATTCCCATTTGGAAGAAAATTGGCTTATCAGTGATTGGCAACATGATTTTGTGCAGGGAAGGTCATGTCTTACCAGCTTAATATTTGAGGCAGTGACAAAGTTGACTGATGAGGGAAGGGCAGTAGATATCATAAACATGGACTTCAGTAAGGCATTTGATAAGGTTCTCCAAGGCTGATGGAGAAAGTGAAGTCACATGGGGTCCAGGATGTATTAGATAGATGGATAAAAAACTGGCTGGGCAACAAGAGACAGGGTTTCTCAAAATGGAGAACTGTGACCAGTGGTGTTCCAGAGGAATTGGTGCTAGGACCACTGTTTATGATACTTGGAGGAAGGTATAGGTGGACTGATTAGCAATTTTGCAAATGACACTAAGGTTGGTGGAGTAGCAGATAGTGAAGGAGATGGTCAGAGAATTCAGCAGAATATAGATAGATTGGAAAGTTGGGCAGAGACATGGCAGATGGAGTTCAATCTGGGCAAATGTGAGGTGATGCATTTTTGAAGATTCAATTCCAGACTGAACTATACGGTACGTGGAAAAGTCCTGGGGAAAATTGATGTACAGAGAGATCTGGGTGTTCCGGTCCATTGTTCCTTGAAGGTGGTAATACAAGTCAATAGAGTGGTCAATAATGTATACGGTATGTTTTCCTTCATCAGGCAGGGTATTGAGTACAACAGTTGGCAGGTCATGTTACAGCTGTATAAGATTTTAGTTCGGCCACATTTGGAATACTGCATACAGTTCTGGTCGCCACATTACCAAAACGATGTGGATGCTTTGGATAGGGTGCAGAGGAGATTCACCGGGATGCTGCCTGGTATGGAGGGCCCTAGCTATGAAGGCAGTTTGAGTAGATTAAGGTTATTTTCATCAGAAAGATGGAGGTTGAGGGGGACCTGATTGAAGTCTACAAAATCATGAGAGATACAGACAGGGTGGATAGTGAAAAGCTTTTTCCCAGAGTGGTGGATTCTGACAGGGGTCATGAGTTCAAAATGAGAGGAGAAAAGTTTAAGGGAGATATGCGTGGAAAGTTCTTTACGCAGAAGGTGGTGGACGCCTGGAATGCGTTGCCAGCAGAAACGGTAAAGCCGGGCATGATAGCATCGTTTAAGATGTATCTAGACAATTATACGAATCAGCATGGAGCAGACTGATACAGATCCTTAGAAAAAAGGCAACAGGCTTAGATAGAGGATCTGGATCAGCACAGGCTTGGAGTGCCGAAGGGCCTGTTTCTGTGCTGTAATTTTCTTTATTCTTTGTTCTCTGACACCCTGGTCCAGTCCTCTTCACTCCCAACACCACCCCGACAAACCTATGGCACCTTGCCCTGCAAAAACAGAAGGTACAATACCTGCCCAATTACTCCCTCCCTCCTTGGTATTCAAGGATCCAAACACACCTTGCAGGTGCAGCACTTCACCTGCACTGCACTCAATCTAGTCTACTGCATTCACTGCTTGACATTAGGAAACAAAGCATAGAATGGCTAACTGTTTCGCAGAATATCTATGTTTTGTCCACAAAAAAAAACCATGAGCTTCCAGTTGCTTGCCACTTCAACACACCACTGTGTTCCCTGGCCAACACCTCTATCTCAGGCTTGCTGTAGTGGTCTAGCAAACCACAGTCCAAGCTTTAAGGACAGCACCTCATTTTCTGCTTGGGAACTCTGCAGCCTTCTGGACTCAATATCAAGTTCAACAATTTTAGGGCTTGAGGTTCCTTCTCTCATGTCCTTACTCCAACACCAGCACACCAGGCCTTGTTATCACGTGGTCTGCTATTACACACTAACCGTTATTGGCCACTTAATTAGTAGCCATTAATTCCCCAGGCCTGACCACTCCTTTAACTGTCCTGCTGTTCTTCTCTCTCTTTGGGCTATATCTTCAACTATTATTTACTCCTTAACCCCTCCCCCAACCTTATCTTCTGCATAAGAAAAACTTCTTCCTAGCTACCATCAATTCTGAGGAAAGGTCACTAGACCTGAAACATTAATTCTGATTTCTCTCCAGATGCTGCCAGACCTGCTGAGCTTTTCTAGCAATTTCTGGTTTTGCTTCTGATTTCCAGCATCTGTAGTTCTTTTGGTTTTTATTCTGTCTATTGTATGCTGCTTCTGCAGTTGAGCATATGTAAAATCCTGTTTTCTAGCTTTGAGTATTCATTGAGCTGCTCCTGATTGATCCTTACATTCCTCACTGAATCAGGGTTGGCTCCCTGACTTGTTTGTAATACTAGAATGAGCAATATGATGAGCCATGAGGTTACAGACTATGGTTTAATACAGTTCTGCTATTGATGATGGTCTACAACATCTTCTTAATGCTCAGTTTCTAGATCTGTTTGAATCTATCTGCCACACAACACAATGGAGAGTGTCCTCAGAATTAAGACAGGACTTCGTCTTCTCAAAGGCAGCATGTTGATTTCTCCTATCAACACTGTTATAATTAGATTCATCTGTGAGAGCTGAATTGGTGAGGATGAGGTCCCTCCTGTTACAGACCCAGTTTAAATGTATCCCTTATATATCATTTAGGACTTAGCCAGCCCAATTAGTACTGGTGTTGTCAAACTAGTCTTGGTGTTGAATATTGAGGTATTTCCATACAGAATACATTCTGTGCTTTTCTGTGTCTTGGTCCTTTGTCCAAGTGATGTTCAACAAAGATGAGCACTGAATAAGCAGCTCAGAGAAGACAGCAGATTGGAGTCAGCAGGAGATTTTCTTGTCAATGTTTGTCCTGAGACTTCATGATACAATGCTGTGGATTCCCAAGGCAATTCCCTTCCATCAATATACCACACTGTGCTACCTCTGGGGAATTGTCCTACTGATAGGATTGGAAATACTCAGGGATGGAGATGGAGAAGATTGAGACATTGATAGTGAGGAATAATACAGTGAGTATGACTATGTGAGGTTTTTGCTTGATTATTCTGCAGAACAACTCTCCCAACCTTGGTACTAATAAGGTCCAGTTTTGAAGATCAACTACGGTTGGGTTTCCTTCATTATTATCGTCTTGGGTCATCGATCCAATTTAATTCTCATTTAACTTTTTGATAGTGGTATGACATAAATGAAATGCCAAGCCAGTTCAGAGGTAGTCGAAAAGCTATTACATTGTTGTTGATCTGGGAAATTGGTTGAGTGGCAGGCAAAGAAAGTAGGGATAATGAGCGTGTGTTTAACTTGGCAGGATTTGACCAGTGGTATCTCAAAGATTTGGGTTAGAGCCTCAATTATTCTCATTATTTACTAAGAACTTGGATACTGGCATAGAAAATCCCATCTACAAATTTGGTGGTGACACATTGTTAGGTGGCATTGTAGACAGTGTAGAAAATAGCATAAAATTACAAAAGGATATTGATAAAGGTGAATGGGCCAAAGTGTGATAGATGGAGTTCAAAATAAGCAAGTATGAGATTAGCCACTTTGGACAAAAAAGGAAAGATCAGGGTACTTTCTAGATGGTATGAATTTAAATACAGTGGAAAGAAATCCAAAGAAACTCAGAGATACAGGTGCATAGATCTTTAAAATGCCACGAACAGATACAGAAGATAATCAAGAAAGCTAATGGAATGTCGGTCTTCATATTTAGAAGACTGAAATTTAAGGATGCAGAAATTATGTTGCAGTTATACAAAGTTCTGGTCAGACCCCTCTTGGAATATTGTGAACAGTACTCTGGGCACCACACCTTAGTAAAGATATATTGGCCTTGGAGGAAGTATAGTATGGATTTACAAGAATAGTATCTGGACGTCTGTGGTTAAGTTATGAAGAGAGGCATTGTCTGAGAATTAGGGCCAGGCCATTCAGGAGAGATGTTTGGAAGCACTTCCACACACAGGCAGAAGTAGATATTTGGAAATCTCTTCCATAAATGACAATGGATGCTGGATCAATTATTACTTTTAAATCTGAGATAAATCATTTATTTGTTCAGCAATGATATTAAGGAATCTTAAAGGCTAAAGAAATGTATATGGAATTAGGCAACAGATCAGCGATGATCTCATTGATTGGCAGAACAGGCTCAAAGAACCAAATGGTCTATTCCCGTTCCCATGATACTATGTTCCTATTTTTCTATGAGCCACATGTAGGCCAGACTAGGTGAGGACAACAGATTTCCTTCCCTAAAGTTCTGGTGAACCTAATGAACCTAGTTTCCTACTTTACCAGATTAAATTTTAATGGTCACCATTATTGAAAATAGTTAATTTTATTCCAGATTTATTCATTAATTGCTACTTATTAGATTAAACACCAGAGTATCAATTACATCTAAAGCTCTTTGTATTTTTGAAGGGTATGAAGAAATAGATCTTGACAGATGCTAATTTCAATAAACTAAGCTTTCGCATCAAGTGACTTGATAAATTATGCAGTAATGTTTACCTATAAAACAGATGTAAAGGTTAAAGTAAATATGACGAAAAGATGATAGTCAATTATTGGTATCTGCTTTATTTAAAGATAGTGAACACTTTTTAAAAAAATCATATTACCTTACAAACTTTTTTGCAGAAAAACAACCTCCTGCACAATAATATTTTAATCACTATTTAAACTGTCAGTCCTGAAGATCTCCTCATTCTGTACTCAAATAAATGCTTCAGTGAGCTTCCGCCCCCACAGTAATGACCATTTGCTCAGAATATCACTCCTCAAAAGATTAATTGAACAAACAAATCATACAAAGAACCATTGAGATAGTTACAAAAAATATTTTATTTATTTTCATGAGATGCTTTGAATATGATGATTAAAAAGGGACAATGTTTTACAGGACTCAACCTCAGTGCATTTTCTTGCAAGTATATGTTTCATAATTTCAAAATGTAACATATTTCCATGGACTCTATTATTGTAAGATTGAGATTTGATAGAAAACAATTCTTGACTTTACATTATACTTTTTTCTGTTGTACACTTTTAACGGTTCCTTTGTAACATTGTTAAGGATTTCCTCCAGTACTGTCAAACCTACTATTACTTCAACTCAATTTTGATCGTAGTATGGATTTCTACCACTCACTATTTCCTTTTTATTCCTGCTCACCGCAAAGCTGTCAGAAATTACTATGACTGATAATTTGCTGAATCAATTTAGTTTTCTGCCACCTACCTATGTGGCCTACTACACAACACCATCAACTGCACTTTGTCTCTTAGCTTTTCCATTTTGACAATATGAATAGATTTTTTTAACCCCTTGAAGATCAATAAGTGGGATCCTTGAAGTCAACAGCTGAACATCTGAAACATGTAAATTCTCCTGTCTTTGAACTGATTATTGGATCATCCATCCTCCTGCCCTTGTTCTTATACACTAGTATTCCGTGTACCTCAAGGAGTAAACTTGCTCTAAATGACACTCAAGTCAGTACAGAATATTGTTTTCTAATCTAATGCATTTAAATCAAACTTTGGGGTCTTTATTCACCTTCCTCTGTTCCAAGTGGGTCTGTTATATGAGATACATCCTTATGGTCAAATCCCTATTTGATTTCACATCTATCTCCATAACTTACTCTCATCCATTTTCTTCCAAGAATAGTCATATCTTAAGATGTTAAATCCAGAATTTCTTCTCTGAACATCTCCCCAGTTCTATCTCTTTCCCTTTTTAAGGTATTCCTTTAAACCTACTTTTCAGAAAAGCTTTTGGATGCCTATCTTAGTATATCTGTTAATAATTTAGGTTTGATCACATTTTTATGGAACACCTTATATTATTTTACCATGTTCAAGGCATGATATAAATCACAGGTGTTGTTCATAGACCTAGAAAGAGAGAAGAAGAATAAGGTTAACAGAGTGACAGTTTAAAACAGAATCACATAGCCCTGCAAATATTTGAGACAGGATATTCAATGAGAACTGAAAAGAAAGATAAGGTGTCTCATGAAATTTCGGGCAAAAGCACTTGCTTCACGAGTTATAACCACCCTAAAATATTCTCTCTCTCTATCTTTGCTGCTTCCAGGACAGCTTCTCTTAAGGCATGGGTCTTGTAGAGGTGGTGGTCACCTTCATGTGCTTGCCTGCTTCATGGTATTACATCTTAGCTTGCCCTGCAAGAAAGAAATGGAGTTTGTTGCTGCACAATTTGCTGAAAAATTGAGAAGGTGTCTGTATTTTCTTGCTCATCCATGGGATGTGATTGTCCAGCCCTGGTTACCTTTGAGAAGGTTATAGTGCACTGTCTTCTTGAACCTCTGGAGTCCATTTGGTGTAGATACATCCATAATACTGTTATGATAGGAGTACCAGAATTTTAGGTAAAAACAATGACTGCAGATGCTGGAAACCAGATTCTGGATTAGTGGTGCTGGAAGAGCACAGCAGTTCAGGCAGCATCCGAGGAGCAATAAAATCAATGTTTCAGGCAAAAGCCCTTCATCAGGAATACAGGCAGAGAGCCTGAAGGGTGGAGAGATAAGCTAGAGGAGTGTGGGGGTGGGGAGAAAGTAGCATAGAGTACAATAGGTGAGTGGGGAAGGGGATGAAGGTGATAGATCAGGGAGGAGGGTGGAGTGGATAGGTGGAAAAGAAGATAGGCAGGTAGGACAAGTCATGGGGACAGTGCTGAGCTGGAAGTTTGGAACTAGGGTGAGGTGGGGGAAGGGGAAATGAGGAAACTGTTGAAGTCCACAATGATGTCCTGGGGTTGAAGTGTTCTGAGGCGGAAGATGAGGCGTTCTTCCTCCAGGCGTCTGGTGGTAAGGCAGCGGCGGTGAAGGAGGCCCAGGACCTCCATGTCCTTGGCAGAGTGGGAGGGGGAGTTGAAATGTTGGGCCACAGGGTGGTGTGGTTGATTGGTGCGGGTGTCCCGGAGATGTTCCCGAAGGTGCTCTGATAGGAGGCGTCCAGTCTCCCCAATGTAGAGGAGACCGCATCGGGAGCAACGGATACAATAAATGATATTGGTGGATGTGCAGGTAAAACAGGGTGGAAGGCTACTTTAGGGCCTTGGATGGAGATGAGGGAGGAGGTGTGGGTGCAGCTTTTGCAATTCCTGCGGTGGCAGGGGAAGGTGCCAGGATGGGAGGGTGGGTAGTAGGGGGGCATGGACCTGACCAGGTAGTCACGGAGGGAACGGTCTTTGCGGAAGGTGGAAAGGGGTGGGGAGGGAAATATATCCCTGGTAGTGGGGTCTGTTTGGAGGTGGCAGAAATGTCGGCGGATGATTTGGTTTATGCGAAGGTTGGTAGGGTG
Source organism: Chiloscyllium punctatum (assembly GCF_047496795.1). NCBI lineage: Eukaryota > Metazoa > Chordata > Chondrichthyes > Orectolobiformes > Hemiscylliidae > Chiloscyllium > Chiloscyllium punctatum. The sequence continues at coordinate 42,132,862 of NC_092775.1, read as the reverse complement.
GAAGGTGAGCACCAGGGAAGTTCTGTCCTCGTTACGGTTGGAGGGGTGGGGTCTGAGGGCGGAGGTGCGGTATGTGGACGAGATGCATTGGAGGGCATCTTTAACCACGTGGGAAGGGAAATTGCGGTCTCTAAAGAAGGAGGCCATCTGGTTTGTTCTGTGGTGGAACTGTTCCTCCTGGGAGCAGATACAGCGGAGGCAGAGGAATTGGGAATACGGGATGGCATTTGTGCAAGAGGTAGGGTGGGAAGAGGTGTAATCCAGGTAGCTGTGGGAGTCAGTGGGTTTGTAAAAAATGTCAGTGTCAAGTCGGTCGTCACTAATGGAGATGGAGAGGTCCAGGAAGGGGAGGGAGGTGTCAGAGATGGTCCATGTAAATTTAAGGTCAGGGTGGAATGTGTTGGTGAAGTTGATGAATTGCTCAACCTCCTCGCGGGAGCACGAGGTGGTGCCAATGCAGTCAACAATGTAGCGGAGGAAGAGGTGGGGAGTGGTGCTGGTGTAATTACGGAAGATGGACTGTTCTACGTAGCCAACAAAGAGACAGGCATAGCTGGGGCCCATACATGTGCCCATGGCTACCCCTTTGGTCTGGAGGAAGTGAGAGGATTCGAAGGAGAAATTGTTAAGGGTGAGGGCCAGTTCGGCCAAACGAATGAGAGTGTCGGTGGAAGGATACTGTTTGGGACGTCGTGAGAGGAAAAAATGGAGGGCTTGGAGGCCCTGGTCATGGCGGATGGAGGTGTAGAGGGATTGGATATCCATGGTGAAGATGAGGCGTTGGGGGCCGGGGAAATGGAAGTCTTGGAGGAGGTGGAAGGCGTGGGTGGTGTCTCGAATGTATGTGGGGAGTTCCTGGACTAGGGGGGAATAGGACAGTGTCGAGGTAGGTAGAGATGAGTTCAGTGGGGCAGGAGCATCTTGAGACAATGGGTCGGCCAGGGTGGTCAGGCTCGTGGATCTTGGGAAGGAGGTAGAACTGGGCAGTGCAGGGTTCCTGGTCTATGTGGTTGGAAGCTGTGGGTGGGAGATCTCCTGAGGTGATGAGATTCTGTATGGTCTGGGAGATGATGGTTTGGTGATGGGGGGGTGGGGTCATGGACGAGGGAACAGTAGGAAGAGGTGTCCTCGAGTTGGCATTTGGCTTCAGCGGTGTAGAGGTCTGTGCGCCAGACTACCACTGTGCCCCCTTTATCTGCTGGCTTGATAGTGAGGTTGGGATTGGAGCAGAGGGATTGGAGCGCTGCACGTTGTGAGAGTGAGAGGTTGGAGTGGGGATGGGGGTGGACAGGTTGAGGAGGTTAATGTCCCGGCAGCAGTTGGAAATGAAGAGGTCGAGGGCAGGTAATTGGCCAGCGCAGAGTGTCCAGGTGGATGCAGTGTGTTGGAGATGGGCGAAGGAGTCCTCGGAAGGTGGGCGGGAGTCCTGATTGTGAAAGTAAGCTCGGAGGCGGAGGCGGCAGAAGAAGTGTTCGATGTCACGGCGTGTATTAAATTCATTGATGCGTGGACGGAGGGGGATGAAGGTGAGTCCTTTGCTGAGGACTGATCATTCGTCCTCAGTGAGGGGAATGTCTGGACGGATGGTGAAAACTCAGCAGGGCTGGGAGCTGGGATCTGGTGTGGGTGGGGAGCTGGGATCTGGTGTGGGTGTGGAGCTGGGAGTGGGGGTGGAGCCAGTAACTGGAGTGGGTGTGATGAGGTCAGGAATCGAGTGGCCTTGGCAGAACACAAACTGAGTATAAGTGAGAAGTGCTGCTCGATAACACTGTTGATGACCTCCTCCATCACTTTACTGATGATTGAGATTGATTGATTCAGCAGTAAATAATTTGCTTGGAAATGTTCCACATTTAAGCACCTCAAGGGAATGTGATATCATATTGATCATGTCACTGGACTAATAGTCCAGAATCCCAAGCTAAGGTTCTGGGGACATGAGTTCAAATCCCACCATAGCATATGGTGAAATTTGAATTCAATAAGAATTAGGAATAATAACCTCGCAAAATAGCAACCATGTTAACCCAATCAATTGTCATTAAAAATAACCTGACTGGTTCACTGATATCCCTTAGGGAAGAATTTTTCCATCTTTACTGGATCTATCCTAAAAATGATTCCAAACCCAGAGCAGTGTGGTTGATTCTCAAATACCCTCTTGGTGATTAGTGATGGACAATAAGTGCTGGCCTAGCCAGTGACACCCATGTCCCATGAACAAATAAAACCAAGTTCCTGCCATTTACAGTAACTTTGACCGTTTTCCACCCATTATTGATAAATGTCCTAGTTCTTCCCCCACTGATTTTTGAAATGCAAAAGTATTTTAAATCTGTTCCCAATAATATTCAGTCCTATTTGACTACGACTTGGAGAATCTAATCTTGAGTTGTTCATATGTTAGAATCATTTAGAAGAATGTGTCAGCTTAATTGGTATTTTTGTTTTGCAAGAAAGGTTTTTTTTCATTAATGGAATTTTGTTCTGCGCTGTGACATTCACATCTAATGCGACACAAAAGATGTCTACTGACAGTTTAAAAAGTGACATGTTTGGAATTGTTTTTCCCTGATGATTTCCTGTACCCCACTAATGTGCCGTGATTTCACAGGAGATTGATACCTGGCTTAATGTACTGGGAATAATTAGTACTGTTCTAGCTGTTAAAGCACGTCATGCTTTTTCTCAAGAAGAAAAATGAAAAGCACAAAAAATGAAGGGACAATTGAAGCTGCCAGAACTGTCAGTACTCTGTATTCAGGGACTTCTCTTAAAAACCTAGTTAAGTTGTCTTAGATCTCAGCATCGACAGGATACCTGGCTATCCATTAAGTTTGCTACCTCCATAAAGAACCCACCACCGTGAGAAATGATACAATTGAATGACATATTGTAGGCAATTTTATCACAAGGCATATTCCATTTAATAACATTCTTGTCTAGAACTGACATGGCAAATTCACTGTCAAGCTCCAAATTGTTTTGTAAATTAGCTGATCTTTGATGGTATTGTTCAAAATGTGTGCTACTGACTTGACAAAACTGAATTTGGTTTATGTGGGTGGGACAGAATATTGGGCAGGATGAGAATATTGCTGCTGACAGCAGTGTACTTGTAGGTCACACCTTATTAGCACGGTTGAAACATAAAACAGTATATTCTATTTTTCTTTTTAGTTCTCACTAAACTTCCTTCCTCAAACATTCACATGACCACATGGTTCTGTTTTTAAGTTATCACTCACCTGTCTGTTAATCCTGTCCCCAAAACAGATGCCTTATTGATTCTGAAATGGGAAATCTGGAGCTAATTCCTTAACAGCTTGCAATGAATTCAAAGAGAGGCCCTTTTGTTTTAAATGGGCTAGCTTGTCCTTCAGAAAACCTCGTTGTATCATTGTAATCAATTATGATCTTAGTGGAAGTGGCAAGGCAAATCTCCCCTTCACAACTGTTGCTCCACCCGCACAGCCTCTATCAGCAACAACCATCTTCCCTTTTACTGCTTCCATTGGCTTGTGATTGTTTAATGTGTCTCAATTCTGCTTGCATTTAAACCTAGTCCTAACCCAGCTACTACTGCACTTATAATTACTTCTGCCCATTGCACTCACTTGCTATTTATTCTTGTCGCCAATGTAAATCTTCTCATTCAAGTTAGGATACAGAGAAACATATGCACTTATGTTTTAAAATTAGCTTTGGTTTTTAATGTTGATCCAGCCTCTGGCACTGTTATTTATGAACATTTACTCTTTTAAAGTGGCACATGCAACAAAAGTTGAAATGCGTGGTCCAGTTTCACAAGATGGTAAGTTTTGACTATTTTAAAGTTGTCAGTGATCGAATAGTGGTAACTATTACCCATGAAGTTTAGGGCTTTTGATTACTATTGAAATGCTTTCATCTGAAGTTTATAAAGTGACACAACTAGACTGTACAGCTATTCTTAGGCTTGCCTTTTACTCGATTTATCACACCAACTTTGCTTGGCAGCGTTTCTTTTTAGCATTTGGTGACTCAGGTGGTTTACATTAGTTTTTTGCTGTAAGGAGAACATCATGTGATTAATATAAATGTGAATCCCCCCAGCATTACATGATTATCAATCAAGTTCAATAATCTTTTTAAGCCCTCTTGTGGCTCAGTGGTAACATCCCTACCACTAGACCAACAGGCTCAGTTCAGGAGACATTCCCCTGTTCCATGGGGGAATGTCTCCTGAACAAGTTGATTCGAGAAAGAATAATCTGTTTAATTGGACTCCTGTTGCAATCCTTAATATTTCCCACCAGGTGGCATTGCACCAAGTCATTTGTGAGAGCATGGCAGACATCTTTATAATGTAGGAAAGTTAAGTGTTTATGGCCATCTCCGTGGCCATTGTTTCTATCCCATCCACAAAAGTCATTTATATATCTCCTTGGTCAGTTTGTTTTTAATTCAAATTGACAGCATGTCAGTAATGAGCTATGTTGAATTGTATCCCTAAAATGCTTTCAAAAATGATGCCCATGGCCCTACTGAACTCTCTGCTTTCAGTGTCTACACAAAAGAGCCATTCATTACATAGTTCAGACTTCTCAAAACTGCAGCAGATAGGTCTGGGGCAATTGTTCTCCTGGCTAACTTCTTAAATACGATGAAAATTAACTTGTGTCTTAAGGCATAAAGAAAAGCTTTCTACCTAACCTTTCTCCTACCTAATATCTCTCTCAGACAAATACATTTACTGATACAAATAATGGACATGGCATTAAGAATGCCATGGGTCTGGCTTCTACTTTGCTCACCAACATCCAATTTCTTGTGGGAGGCCTAAAACAATCATTAGTGCCTTCATATACCATAAATAAGGAACCTAATAAATGTTTTACGTAATTGCCAGGGATATCTGTAAAGTGACCCATCTAATATTAACATACAAATCTTCACCTTGTGTTCTAGGCATGGGGACCTTTGGTATTTGGAATAATCTGTCATTGTATTTGTTTTTCCAATTGCACACATATTAGACAATGTCTAATTTTTCTTTATGGATGTTTGAGTATGCGGGCAAGTTTAATAAAGAGTGGTGGGACTCTGTGGACCTTTAAAATGGTGGAACAGGCTTTGATTCAGTGGACCCTCTCCCAGTTACAATCAATCTGATTTTCACCAGTATATAAAAGACGGGCGGTAAAATGTATAGGTGTGACTTAAAATTAGCTGGGCCGTTTAAGTTCAGTGCCTGGGACAAGTAGGTCACATTTTCACTTGATGAATTGTGTCAACCTACATTATAGTATTCCATTACTTTTATAGTGGAGACAAAAATGATTTTGAAGCATAAAGTATGTAAAGCTGTCAAGTCATTTAAACACCTTGTTCTTTAAAATTAAATAAAAGAGTTAGAATAAAAAAAATTAGCGCTTTCAATAGATATTAGTTAACATGATGAAGGGCTTTTGCCCAAAACGTCGATTTCAAAGCTCCTTGGATGCTGCCTGAACTGCTGTGCTCTTCCAGCACCACTAATCCAGAAATTGGTTAACATAACCCTAAGCGATTTCATTATTACTGCTTGGCTCATTTCTACAGTTATTTCATTGGAGGCAGGTTTTTTTTTTAGTCACTCATGCAATGTGGCTGACTGCCTAGCATTTATTGCCCATCCCTAATTGCCATTGAGAAAGTAGTGGTGAGCTGCCTTCTCGAACCATTACAGTGTTTTGACCTAGTTACAGTAAAAGAACTGTGATATACTTTCAAGACAGGATGGTGAGTGGGTTGGAGGGGAGCTTGCAGTTGGTGGTGTTCCCATGTATCTGCTGCCATTGACATTCTAGATATAAATGTTTGAGGGTTTGGAAGGTGTTGTTTAAGGATATTTGTAGAACTTCTGCAGTGCATCCTGTAGATAGCATATGCTGCTGCTACTGAGCATTGATGGTGGAGGGGGGTGTATGCTGGTGGATGTGGTACCAGTCAACTGGGGTTTTTTGTTCAAGATGATGTCATGCTGCTTAAGTGTAGTTAGAGCTGCACCAATCCAGGCAAGGGAGGAGCACTCCATTACACGTACCTTGTAGCTGATTGACAGGCTTTGGGGAGTCAGGAGGTGACTCAGTTGCCAGGAGGTATACCTAGCCACTGACTTGCTCTTGTAGTCACTGTGTTTATGCGGTGAATCCAGTTGAATTACTCATTAATGGTAACTACAAGGATGTTGCAAGTGGGGGAATTCAGTGATGGCAACACCTGATGACAGTGACTAGATAGTGATTTCTTGGCATTTGTGTGGTGCAAATGTTACTTGCTATTGTCAGCCTAAGCCAGGATATTATCCAGATCTTATTGCATTTGAACATGGACTGTTTCAGTATCTGAGGAGTTGTGGATTGTGCTGAACATTGTGTCATCATCAACAAACATTCCCTCTTTGAACCTTAATGTAGAGGAAAGGTCATTGGTTATAGCAGTTTAAGATGGTTGGACCTAAGACAAAGGACTAGGCCTAAGGAACTCCCACAGAGATGTCCGGGAGCTGACCTCCAGTAGTCACAGTCACTTCCATAGGTGCCAGCTATGACTCCAACCATCAGAATCAAAAGGTGTGGTGCTGGAAAAGTACAGTTGGTCAAGCAGCATCTGAAGAGCGGGAGAGTCAACATTTTGAGCATATGCTCTTCATCGATCTGTAGTATATGCGGTCCTCACTTTCTCCCACTACTAATTCTAGTTTTCTCGGGCTTCTTGATGCCACACATGGTTGAATGTAGCCTTGGTATCAAGGGCTGTCATACTCACCTCACCTCTGGAAATCAGCTCTTTTGTTCATGTTTGAACAAAAGCTGTAATGAGGTCAGGAGCTGAGTGGCCCTGGTGGAACCCTAACTATGTGTCACTGAGCAGGTTATTGCTGAGCCAGCTTGGTGAGGGGAGCAGAAAGTTCTGGAGCACAAGTCTTCAGTACAATTGCTGAAATGCTGTCAGGGCCCATAGCCTTTGCGTTATCCAGTACCTCCAACGGTTCCTTGATATCATTTGGAGTGAATTGAATTGGCTGAATACTGGGATTCTGGGGACCACTTGGAAGCTGAGATGAATCATCCACTCGGCACTTCTGGCTGGATAATTGCTGTGAGTGCTTCAAACTTAATTTTTTGCCATTACGTGTTGGGCTCTTCCATCATTGAGGATGAGGACATTTGTGGAGCTTCCTCCTTTACTGAGTTGTTGAATTGTTCACTATCATTCCTGACAGAATGTGGCAAGACTGCAGAGTTTAGATCTGATCGGTTGGTTGTGGGGCCAGTTAGCTCAACCATTTGCTGTTCCTGCTGTTTGGCATGCAAGTTCTCTGGTTTGGTAGCTTCACCAGGTTGACACCTCATCCTCAGGTATGCCTCGTGGTGCTCCTGGCATGCCCTCCTGCACTGTCTATTTAACCGGGGTTGATCCCATGGCTTGATGGGAATAATTGTGCAGGATATGCTGGGCCATTAGGTTACAGAATATGTTGTTGTTCTGGTGCTGTTGTTGGTCCATCGCACCTCATGGATGTTTAGTCTTGAGTGCTAGATCTGCTTGAAATCTGTCCCATTTAGCAAGGTGATAGTGCTACACAACACAGTGGAGGTTATTCTCAATTGAAGGCAGGACTTGGTCTCCAAAAGAACTATGCAGCGGTACACTTACCAATACTGTCATGATCATATGCATCTGTAACCGACAGATTGGTAAGGATTAGGTCAGTTATGTTTTTCCCTCTTGTTGGTTCCCTCACCTCCTCCCCAGACCCAGTTACGTCCTTTAGGACATGACCAGCTCGCTCAGTAGTACTGCTGCTGAGCCACTCTTCATGGTGGGCATTCAAAGGCCTACCAAGAATATATTTTGTGCCTTGCTACCTTCAGCAGCTGAGGGAGGATGGTACATGGTAAGCAGGAGGTTTCCTTGCCCAATTTTAACCTGAAGCCAGGATTTGAAGTCAGTGTTGAGGACTCCCAGGGTAATTCCGAACTGACTGTATACCACTGTGCCACCACCACTGCTGGATATGTCCTGTCCCACCAGCAGGAAATATCCAGGGATGGTGATGGTAGTGTCTGGGACATAGTCATAATCTCTGAATCATACCTGACAGACAATGTCAGTCTTTTGCTTGACTAGTCTGTGAGACAGCTCTCTCAACTTTATTACTAGGCCCCAGATGTTAGTGAGGAGGACCTTGCAGGGTTGACAATACTGGTTCTGCTGTTGTCTTTCCGGCTGCCTAGATCGATGCCAGGTAGTCTATCTGGTTTCAGTTCTTCGTTGAGACTTCACTGCAATTGGTACAACTGAGTAGCTCACTAGGACACTCCAGAAGGGAGTTGAGTCAATCAAATTGCTATGGTCAGAGAAGGTTCACTAGGATGATTCCTGGGGTGCAGGGATTATCTTATGAGTAAAAATCAAATAGGTTGGGACTCTAGTCATTGGCACTTAAAAGAACGAGAAGAGATCACATTTCGATGTACAGGATTCTTAAGGGGCTTGACAGGGTAAACGCTGAGAGGATGATTCCCCTCATTACAGCGAAGCAGAATTAAGAAGCATGGACACCTGAAATCTCTTTACAGGAGCTGGTTAATAGAATTTACACCTCTTGTTGAAGCATTTGAAACAATATTAAAAAACCTTTACCAAGTACCACATCCTAGTAGGTGTTGCAAATATCACAATGCCAGATATGGTCATTTGGGAAAGTATCATAGAACCTTCACAGTATGGCCTCCAATACAAGTACACCCTTCCTAAAGCATGGAGAGCTAAACTGTTCACAGTATTCCATGTCTGGTTTCACTAAAGCTCTGTTGTAAGAGTTTGATATCCTTGAACTTCAATGCCCTTGCAATAAAGGCCAATGCATCTGTTGTCTTTCTAGTTTCCTACTTCTTTTTCTGCTTCTTGTACAAGTACACTCAAATCCTTCGCTCATTAACATTTAAAAGGTTTATGCTTTTTAAAGAAAAATTCTACTTTTTATCATTCTTGTGACTGTAATGAATCCTTCACCTCAGAATCTCCACCTGCCACCTTGTTGCTCACTCACTTAATCAAAATTCATTGCAGTTTCATTGCATCCTGCCCACATTTTACATTCCCACCAAGTTTTGTCTCATTAACAAAAGTATATGTTCTCTGTCTCTCTCTCTTATGATATTAATATGATTGACTGAGCCTCGTGTTCCTTCCAGTTCACAATTAGTTGTAGCCCAGCAACTTGAAAATTCCCCATTAATCCATACTCTGATTGCTGTTTGTTTAAAAATTGGAGTCCCTTCAAAACTGATTTTTTTCCTCTTATTTCCTAAGTAGCATGTAAGCACGTGTAATTGCTGCTACAGCACTATCTTCTTTCCACAAAAATAAATCTTCCATTTTTGTTTAAGGATAAAATGAAGGTGACAATATAAGTAATCGGGCTCACCAAGACCACTTTGTTCCATTGGCAGACAGCAGTCATGTATGGTGCCATATGTAGTCTATTATCAATGCAGTGTTTCAGAAAGCAAGAATTTCTAGGAACAAAAAAAAATGAAAACAAACCTTCATATGAAGATGGGAAAGGGAGCAATGGTTATTGTGACATGCAAGCTGGAAGGATTGACATGTTTGATTGGCGTAGAGTAAATTACTAGCCCCTAGAAATAGGGTATACCAACAAGCACTGTTATTCAGCAATCCTTGAACAGTGGCAGACCCTTCAGAAGATGGGGATGAAGAGAATTGCTTTTCTCTCAAAGTCATGAATTTTTGGAACTCTCTCTTTCACAGAGAACAGAGAAGGCAGGATATTAATTGTTTTTAAGGTCGTGTTCTCAGATTCTTGACTAACAAGGGAGTTAGAGGTTATCAGGATGGGTGGGAATGTGGAGTTCAGGCCATAATTATATCAGCCACGATCCCTTAAATGGTGAAGCAGGTTTGAGGAGTTGAATAGCCTATTCATGCCCCTAATTCATTTGATTGTAATTGAGAAAATATCAATAGCTATGAATTGTGCAGCCCTGCCGAATAGATAATGTTCTTCTTACATTAGATGGCAACTTCCTAATTATAACATGACAAAGGTTATTCAATGTTGCACAGAAGCAATTACTATAAGGAAATTCAAAATAGTGAACTTTGCTGGTATATTAACATTTCGTGACTATTAATACTTAAAGAAACTATGATACCCTCCACTCCCCTCCCCCACCCCCCCGCTCCGTAACCAGCATCCCTGAAAATACTACATATTAGTCATGAAGCCTGCAAACTTGCCATTTTTATCCAGGTTGTGTATTTCTCATAGGAAAAAGTGAAGGCTGCAAATACTGGGGATCAGAGTCAAAAAGTATAGTGCTGGAAAGGCACAGCCAGTCAGGCAGCATCCAGAGAGCAGGAGAGTTGACGTATTGAGATCATCTCTTCTTGATGATGAAGACCTTATGCTCAAAACATTGACTCTCCTGCTCCTCAGATGCTGCCTGACTGGCGGTGCTTTTCCAGCACCACACGCTTTGACTGTATTTCTCATAGGTTTTCTGAATAGGTCCTGGGGCTTAGTTAGGAAAAAAGTTGTTTTCATTGAAAGTTTCTCATGGTTGGTATCCACTTGACTTTTCTTCTTAATGAGAGCTATCAGGTTACCACAGGCTCAAAAAGAACAGAAAGAAATGACAGTTTTAAATTCATAATTTTTATTTAGCTGTGATTTGTTGATAAATGTCACACTTTGACTAAACTGTTTTGTGGTTATTGCAAGTATTTGAGTCAGAAGCACATCTGTTCCATTGAGTAACATTTATCATAAAATCAAAACGTATTATCCATCATTTCATGTGTATCTATCCTGATATTTGCTGTAAGATTCTTTTTGTTTGTAGTTTCCAAATCATGTCTAGTCTGTAATAATTAGTATTTATAAATGTTCCTAAGTTTAGTCAGTAGTAATGTTTCAGATCAAGAAGATCTGTTGCAGAAGCTGCCACAGGGATGTAAGCCATGAATTCGGATGTAACATAAATATTTGTTGTAGTAGTAGTATAACAGCACATAGGCTAGCTGAGAATAAATGGCTGAACTTGTTAATAGTCAGCTCATCAAGTTAAATTGAGTGGTTCCGTGGAAATAGGCTATTCAATCCACGTGGCCTTGCCATTGTCTGTGCCTTACAAGAACTTCCTCCTAACCTACTTTGTCTAAAGCTTTTTTGTAAATCATTCTGATCTTTTGATGTTTGTGTGCTTAAATAGCTTCCTTTTGGATCTATCTATTCTATTTCCTCAAAACTCCCTGATTTCCATATTGTTACTATGTTTTGGATAGAACTCTTTCCTAAACTCCCTATTGGATTTATTAGTGTCTAGCTCATAAGTATGACTTCTAGGTTTGGTGACCATATTGATAGAACCATTTTCTCTCTTCCTATTCTATTAAACTCTATTGACAGTCGCTATTAGATCATCCATCAGCTATCTCTTCTGTAGGCAATAAGGTGCCAATCTATTGGGCTTTTCATCTTAAATATATCATCTCAGTTTGACATAATTCTTGTGCATCTTCATTGCATCTTCATGGATTCATCTGAATCCATTAAATAAAATGGAAACCAAAACTGTACAACATACTCTAAGTGGACAAAAGATCAAGGCAAAGAGCTGATGGAGTGTAGAAATGATGATTTTCTTTTTGTTAAGGATTGCAGAACTGGAGTTAATAGTTTTGAAACAGATGACAGAATATGTTTAGAAAGATACAAAGCCCCTTCTGGTGTATGATTGATTAAATACGTTATTCCAGATATAGAATTCCAATTTCATACAGGAAGTGAACATATGGATATGTTTTGCTGGAGACTGAAACATTCCATGTTCTGAATTAACACCTGAATATATAGAAATTAAAGGTGCAAAAATGCTCATATGAACATACCGGTCTGAATTCCTTGTGTTTTTGTCAGGAAGTACATGCCCCAGCTAGTTGCATGTTTCCCACCAGATTGTGTATCCAGGATTTGTGATAAGTTGAACCTTTTTTGGTCTTTTCTGAGAAGATGGTTTTTGAAGTTCACTTTCAGATGCAGTTCAATGTTAAGCCACAGAACTCCACATATTTTCAGCACTGGAAATATTAACAGTTGGAATCAAAAATTAAAACTGACAAATCATAGCATGAATTAGTTTAATTTTGCAATATATGCATGTAAGTCCTCTACATTGAATATAAAGGGGAAGGTCACTATTTCTATACTGTGTGACAGACCTTCTGGCTTGCTAATCATGATCCAATTGTCCTGCTTTTTGGAAGACCAGATCTACATAAATGCACTTCATTAAATTACTAAATGGATTTTATAATAGACATCATATTATAAATAAAATAATCTGTGATGCTTTTCTGAAGGTCTTAAAATTTCTCAGTCAGTTAAGCATATTAACACTTTACTGAGAACATATCTTGCACAATTATTCCCAAATCCTAAGTAGTTTAGCTGTTTATGAACTCTTAGTTTCCACGAACAACGAATCCTGAGTTTACCCCTTATCTTGCAGTTCACTGTGAGCAACACCATGTAGATTTTCTTTTGTTGTTGTTGAACTGAAATGTCGGATCCATATTTTCAATGTAGAACAAAGAACTGTGGATGCTAAAGATATGAAATGAAAACAGAAATTGCTGAAAAAACTCTGCAGATGCTGCCCAACCTATTGAGTTTCTCCAGCAATTGTGTCCATCTGTTTTAATGCTTTGCTTATATCAGCAGCTGTAACATTGGAGTCCACTTTATTTAAAGTTATTTTGGGTATGATTCCCAGCAACGATTTTAAAGCACCAGTTTTCATGTTCTAATCCATAATAATGAATTTTTACAGTTAAGATGTGTACTAATATTTCCAGCAAAGTTAAAAATGGATAGCTGTCTTCCACTTGCAGAAATAAAGGTACCTTTCAGGGAGTTTATTGGGCCTGTGATTTGGTGTTGTAGATTCTACATTGGCTTGTCATTTATTCTGTGATCGTTATAATGAAATGCTTTAATCAGTTTAAATTGCAGTCCAGTATTTGAATGCTTAATCTGGATTTAACACAGCAGTGTTGGTGGAAGTATTGTATTGCATGAGGTGAATTTTTTTTTATATGCGACATTAAACTGAGAGCCATGAGTAATTAGATCTTAAGCCCTTAAGAAAACTGAGAAGAAATTAGGCCATTTAGCCCATTGTGTCTGCTCTGCCATTCAATCATGGTTGATAAGTTTCTCATCCCCATTCTTCCACCTTCTCCCTGTAACCCTTGCTCCCCTTGACAATCAAGAACCTATCTATCTCAGTCTTAAGTATACTCAATGACCTGGCCTCCCTAGCATTCTATGGTAATGAATTCCATAGATCCACTACTCTCTGGCTGAAGATGGTTCCCTTGATCTCCATTCTAAAAAATCTTCCCTTTACTCTGTGCCCTCAAGTCCGAGTCTCTCCTGCCAATGGAAACATCTTTCCAACGCCCACTCTGTCCAGGCCACTCAAGATTCTGTAAGTTTCAATTAGATCAATTCTATTGTCTTGTCTGACTTTTAGCTCTCAATTGACATTACTAATAAAGTGAAGGCACATAAATATTTCTTTAAAATAAAAGAACTATTTACAAATATTGCATGTGCACTCATTGGATTGTGTTTTTGTTTATGCATCAGTTATCCAATGAAAATTTTAAGAAAGTTGGTGTCTTGGCCATCCAAATAAGAATGGTCAACGGGCCAGTGTAATTCCAGTGATTCACCTGCTAGGAAGCTGACTCCATCCATTGTCTGGATGTTGGTCACAGCAGGAAACCTGCTTACTGAATTGAAAATTTAGGCAGGTAGCCATCATTCCTGAGCCAGTCACCCTCCACAACCACCCAGAGTTGGCAATAGAATGGAAAACTGGCATGCAGCTCTGCAATGCCCAATTGTCTACGTGTACACCTCTACAGCCCAACTAATAATGGGCCCATTAAATTTGTTAAATAAAAGTCTGCTACAAAGTGTCAACTGACAAAGTCATGAGCTGAAGAATACTACTTTATTGATTTCAAAAATAATGAGTTATCTAACATTTCATGAATCACCAATTAATAACAATCCCAAACTTTCATTTAATGGAAAAATTGTTTACAGTGCACTAATAAGAAACAGCATTTTTAAAACAGATTTCACGATAACCTTCGGATAATTGTTTTGGTTAGCAAACTTTGTATAAACACCACAAATTAAAACCAATTTTCAAAACTCAATATTATACTGTGAACGAAACTCAGTTTTTCAATGGGAGATCTACAAACATAACAGGCTCATGATATTAATGTAGAAAAGGACATCAGAATAGAGTGCAGGGAATGTCTGATTTGTAGATTGTAAAATACATAAACATGCTCACTCTGACACAGATGAGAATGCTGTGAAGGCTGCCTTTTTCTTAGCAAATGAGAAGTGTTTCATGGGCTGACGAACCTGAGATTGACCTTCATCTTCACCATTCTCAGGTTAGACAGTCCTTGAGGCACATCTCTACGTTATCTTTCAGCTCTGGTGTTCAGTGTTTCTTTGATCCTGTATGGGATTCATATAAACTATCAACTTGTACATACAGCTGACAAATTCTCAAATAATGGTGAAAAGCAAAAAAAGTGAAAAATAGCATTTTGCAATTACTGAAAATTTTTACTAAAATGATTTGCAAATGCAAGTGCACGCTTTGTAAATTCCCATTGACTTGGCTTTGCGTGTACACCAAATGTTTTGATATCAGAACACTCTGATTTTACATTATAATACACCCATTATAAGATTCTTATAATTTTAGCATTTTAGTTTAAACTTTAAAAATGTTTGCATCAAATGGAATAACTTCACTGAATTCACCAACATTGCATTAAAAAATGCTAATTCCACAGTTTAGCTTCCTTTAGCTAAAAAGCTTTGTCTGGGAATATTAGCCAGGCTAGCCTGTATATAATCAATACTGTATAGTTATACCTGTAACATATATTTTCTAAATGTGTTCCAGCCTTTTCATACGGGCATTAACTGTTTATTTTAAATTGTCAACAAACTGTCAAAATTGCAGACAAGTAACTTTACATCATCTAAAGGGATGTCTTAACACTTGAACAAGCATAAGTTAGACTTCATTTGCTGGCTCTTATTTATCCCCAAAAATAAATGTCCTGGTTATTATCATCTTACTGTGCACAAATTGGTCACCATGCTTACTATAATAAAATCACGGAAGGCTAACATTTGACCAATCATACTTGCACGACTCTTCAGATGGGCATTGTTACCTATTGCTGATCACCTGCTTTCTCCCCATAACTTTGCACATTTAGTTTTATAAAATAACCTTCCAATGCCCTTTGAACACCTCAGTTGAACCTGCCCCTTGAACACTTTGCGCAGTGCATTCCACACAATCAATGCAGGGTGTTTTGGTGTAATACGATGGCTGTGTTCTTCTGCAACCTCGTGCTATAGAAAATCACGCTTTGAAAAACTGCTTTAGAAAATTGCACTGTACAAGATCTCTAGAGAAAATTGCTACACCTGTTCGGTAGAAAGTTTGTGTTATCAAAACAATGTCCACAATTCATCAATCGCATTATAGCCAATTCACATGGCTGAAATGTATGTTATACTGGAACAACCTGAACTCGCTGAAGGGGAGAAATATTTTTCTGATCATCCTTGCTTTTTCTGCAAATCACTCATTTGTCATCTTGAATTGTCTTGTTCTTTTAATTTTACAAACCAGTGCAGTTTCTTCCTAACTATTCTGAGAACCTGCACATGATTTTGAAAACCTTCATCAGATCTCCTCTTAGCTGCTTTCTCCTCAAGGAGAACAGTCCCACTTCTTCAATCTATCCTCATACTGAAGTTTCTCATCTCTGTAAATATTCTTGTAAATCACTTCTGAGCTTTCTCCAATGTATTCACATCCCTCCTCTAATGTGGTATGAGGTCTGGCTGAGGTCTTGTACAAATTCAACATCATATCCTTGCTTTTGTACTAAATGCCTCTATTAATAAAATCAAGGATACTGTATTGTTTACTTACTGCTGCCTCCACCTGTAATGCCAACTTCAATTATCTGTGCCTGCATGCACCCAGGTACTTCTGCTCCTGCATATCCCTTAGACTTGTACCCCTATTTTATTTTGTTTTCTATGCACTTCCTCCCAAAGTTCATCACCTCACACTTTTCTGCATTGAAACTCATCCACCATCTTCTTTCCACTTCAGCGACTTGTCTATATCCTTTTGGAATTTTCCATTGTCCTCCTCATACTTCACAATTCTTCCTAGTTCATGTTATCTGCAAACTTAAAAATTGTCCTCTGCACACAAAGGTCGAGATAACTAATTTATATCAGAAAAAACAAGGGTTTCCAATATTGACCTCTGGGAACCTCCACCACAAACCTTCCTCCAGCTTAAAACATATCCAATGACCATTATTTTCACCTATGACTCAGCTAATTTTGTATCCACTTTCTACTATCCCTTTTATTCCATGATCTAGGTAGAGTCACCCCAGTCCCAGAAGAGCACTCTCTCCATAGCGAATTTAACTAGATGATGAATTTAACTGGATTCCTATCACACTTCAGGCAAGGGGTTAGATTGAAAAGGTTGGATGCATTGCATCTGCTCCTGGTGCCTTGCCAACTTAAATACCAACAGCCTACCCAACTTGTCTGCCTTTTCAGTTTTGAAACTTGTTTTACTTTATCTTAAACTGCCTGGAAGACAGTGGAGATAAAATTTTGGATCTGTTTATCCTACCTGTCCCTTTTGAGAATCTATACATTAACAGTACCCAGATCACCTCCTCTTTTGAAGGTAACCCATTGTTCAGTTACTGTTTATACCCCCAGCCCCTCATTCCAGTACATCCTACAAAGATCTGTTCTTGCTCTGTCAAAGACCATCTTCCAACAATTGATTTTTCTCATTCTGATTTGTTGCACATCATTCTTTACAATCATTGTGAACTTTACAATATAATATTTCAACAGTACATCAATGACACTTCATAAAGTGCATAGCTGCTAAAGCATTGAAAAAGTATACATTTCTTTCAAAGAACATGCATTGTTTGATGTTCCTCAGTTACTGTTTCAAAGCAGTGTACCTTAACACACAAACTTAACATATTGGTGTTCCTATCACTTAACCTCACCAACAATAATGGTTATCAGGAATTTGGCGAAAGAGGGCAACAGGCCGAGCATGAAATTCCATCTAGTCAAATTAATCATTAAAAAGAAATTTTGTGCAGCCCACCTTGACTCCAGTATGTCTTTTCAATTGCCAAAGAAGTTCATGTTCGGTTTTCTATATGCAATATCAGAATTAATAATTTTTCTATGTATTCACAAACACTGGCAACAAACCTTTTAAAAATAAATATTAGAAATTACTATTAACAGTGCTGAAATTGCTAACAGAAATAAAATCTGGAGTATTTTCGTGGTTAGTATTTAAGAACTAGTTTCTGGATTAGTGATGCTGGAAGAGCACAGCAGTTCAGGCAACATCCGAGGAGCAGTAAAATCGACATTTCGGGCAAAAGCCCTTCATCAGGAATACAGACAGAGAGCCTGAGGGGTGGAGAGATAAATGAGAGGAGGATGGGGATGGGGAGAGAGTAGCATAGAGTACAATAGGTGAGGGAGGGAGGGGATGAAGGTGATAGGTCGGGGGGGGGAGGGTGGAGTGGATAGGTGGAAAAGAAGATAGGCCGGTAGACAAGTCATGGGGACAGTGCTGAGCTGGAAGTTTGGAACTGGGGTGAAGTGGGGAAAGGGGAAATGAGGAAACTGTTGAAGTCCACATGATGCCCTGACGTTGAAGTGTTCTGAGGCGGAAGATTCTTCCTCCAGGCGTCTGGTGGTGAGGAAGGGGCGGTGAAGGAGGCCCAGGACCTCCATGTCCTCGGCAGAGTGGGAGGGGGAGCTGAAATGTTGGGCCACAGGGCGGTGTGGTTGATTGGTGCAGGTGTCCCGGTGATGTTCCCTAAAGCGCTCTGCTAGGAGGCATCCAGTTTCCCCAATGTAGAGGAGACCGCATCGGGAGCAACGGATACAATAAATGATATTGGTGGATGTGCAGGTAAAACTTTGATGGATGTGGAAGGCTACTTCAGGGCCTTGGATGGAGGTGAGGGAGGAGGTATGGGTGCACCAGATGCCTGGAGGAAGAACACCTCATCTTCCACCTCAGAACACTTCAACCCCAGGGCATCAATGTGGACTTCAACAG
This sequence comes from Chiloscyllium punctatum, assembly GCF_047496795.1. Classification (NCBI taxonomy): domain Eukaryota; kingdom Metazoa; phylum Chordata; class Chondrichthyes; order Orectolobiformes; family Hemiscylliidae; genus Chiloscyllium; species Chiloscyllium punctatum. Next base: position 42,114,539 of record NC_092775.1, on the reverse strand, counting down.
TTTCCTCATTTTCCCCTTCCTCCCCCCGCACCTCCCCCCCCACCCCAGTTTCAAACTTCCAGCTCAGCACTGTCCCCTTGACTTGTCCTACCTGCTTATCTTCTTTTCCACCTATCCATTCCACCCTCCCCCCCCGACCTATCACCTTCATCTCCTCCCCCACTCACCTATTGTACTCTATGCTACTTTCTCCCCACCCCCACTCTTCTCTCACTTATCTCTCCACCCTTCAGGCTCTCTGCCTGTATTCCTGATGAAGGGCTTTTGCCCGAAATGTCGATTTTACAGCTCCTCGGATGCTGCCTGAACTGCTGTGCTCTTCCAGCACCACTAATCCAGAATCTGTTTTCCAGCATCTGCAGTCATTGTTTTTACCTTTAAGAACTAGTTGCCATTTTAATTTTAAAATGGTGGACTGAGTATGACATGGATGTTGCCGCTGCTTCTGACATTCAGGCTTATTTTTAAATTAACTTCTACATTTCTTATGAACAAGAAATCTTTGGAGGTATTGGGTCAAACGCAGATAGGTGAGACATATTTAGTTTTGGATAGTAGTCATTGGTTTATTTCTGTGCTCTATAACTCTGGCAGGATTTATGGGGAAGATAATCAGCTATCATTTTATTACTAAATTAATTTTAATGGTGGGAATAAGGCAGGCCAAGTGGCTGAGGTGTCAGTGGGGAGGAGTTTGTGGCTAGTGATCATAATTCTATTAGTTTCCAAATAGTGATGGAAAAGGATAGATCTGATCTAAAAGTTAAAGTTCTAAATTAGAGAAATGCCAAATTTGATGGTATTACAGCAAGAACTTTCAGAAGTTGAGTAGGGGTGGCTATTCATGGTAAAGGGATTGCTGGAAAATGGGAGGCCTTCAAAAATAACAGTCCAGAGACAGTATGTTCCTGTTACTGAGAAGGGCAAGGCTGGTAGGTTAGGGAATGCTAGATGACTAAAAAAATGAGATTCTTGTCAAGAAAAAGGAGGAGTTCCTGATGAAGGATTTATGCCTGAAACATCAACTCTCCTGCTCCTCGGATGCTGCCTGACCTGCTACGTTTTTCCAGCACCACATATTTTGACTATGACTCTCCAGTGTCTGCAGTCTTCACTTTCTCCTGTATGTCACGTGTAGACAGCTGGGATCAAGTGAAATGTAGAAGTGTATAAAGGCAGCAGGAGCATACTCAAAGGAAATCAGGAGGCCAAAAAAGAGACATGAGGTAGCTTTGGCATATAGAGTTAAAGAGATTCCACAAATACATTAAGGACAAAAGAGTAACTAGGGAGAGAATAGGGCCCCTAGCCCACAGCGATTTAAAGATCAATAAGACTGTTTGTGTGGAACTGCAGGAGTTGGGGGAGAGATTAAATGTTTATTTTGCGACCTTGGAGAAGGATACAGAAGCTGGAGAACTTGGAGAAATAAATAGTGATACCTTGATAAGTGTCCGTATTACAGAGGAGGAAGTGCTGGCTGCCTTGAAATGCATAAACCTGGATAAATACCTGGGATCTGATCAGTTGTACTCCAGAGCTTTGTGGGAAGATAGGAAGTGATTGTTCAGCCCCTTGCTGAAATATTTGTATCATCGATAGCCATGGGTAAGCTGCTTGTAGATGGAGGTATAATCAAAAATAATCAGTGTTTACGACATTATTTTGGCCGCAATGTAATGGTGCTAACAAAGCTATGGTTATAGTCAGAGTTTGCAGTTTGGTTATATGTTTGAAGGACCTATTTATGTTCTGTAGATTTCAAATAGCTCAATGCAATTTAACAACAACAGATTCACTGTCCAAGTTAAATTTGCTGGTCTTGATTCAGAATTCCATTTTTATGGTGCAAGCACATTTTTTTGCTTGCGTTCATTGCAAGTTAAGCCATGTGAGAACCTAATGAGAAATACATACCAATGTCATAATGAACTGAAGAAGAGACCTTTTATTTATTGGCAATTTTATTTGACTTTACTCTCATTGGAATTCCTTAAGAAGCATTGATATCTAATAAAGTCAACCCTGTAAAAACAATACAAAATGCTATGCAGACCAAAAAGATGTATAGAAAAACATAAAATGCTGGCAGACATTAAAGTCAAGCACAGCTTCTATGCTTGATATGCCACAAATCATAATTTCAAGACTGACTTTTATCAGAAGCAGAAAATACTTCACATGAGCCCATAACAAGGAACATAAAGGAAAATAGCAGGAAAACATGATACGCAACATCAGACAAAGGTAAATTATGAAATGCTTCAATGTATTATAGGTGATGGACAACTAACAGACTGAACAATAATGTAAGACAAAAGGAAACGTGCTGTATGAAGTTATATTAATATCAGACAAGTATGGAACCATAAGAATTGCCAAAGTGGGTTAGTTCAGTTGCAGAGGGGAGTATAAAACCTTGGAAAAGTAGAATTCGGATTTGCAATGGTCAAAAAAGAAGTCAAATGAATATAATTCTTGGGCGGTGATTATACAGAATTTCAAATGATGGCCTGACTGTAACCTGTCTACATGGTATGTAAATGATGAGAATTACACATGCTATTTCACACAACATAAACCAAAATCCAATAAAGAAATCTTGGCCATACTTTATTAGTCAGCGTAAAATATATAAATTCGTATCTGTGCAAAACAGACCAGCAATGCACATAATTTGCTCAACTGCAATTTTGATAACTGTTGTATTCAGAAAATTTTATATAATAATTGAGTATATAACTCCATGCATAAACTGAAATCAAACTATTGTTACACATTCTTCAATTAAGATACACCGCAATAAATAACAATATTATTTTAGCGCATTTTTTTAAAAATCAAGGCAGATGATTGGTATCAGTTTGCACATAAATGTTTGCATCATTATCTTTTCTTGATTTGTACTAAGAATGCCATTGTTAATTAAATAGATTTGAAACTATTCATCAATCTTCATCTGACATTGCACATCAGTTTGAATATGTTCGAAAGTAAACACTTCTGTTTCTATGGTCACTTATCCAATGGTCAATTCGGATTGCTCCCCAAGCTTAGTTGCTGTTGTTAAGTAGGGAAAACTTGAATCTATTTTTTTCACATTAAGACTTTTGTTCATATATCACACTGTTGAAACATTGTTTAGTAGATAATAATTTGTATTTTAACTATAATTCAGTCAATCCTATCTCTGAATTAATTACAAATTGGCACAATGCCAGTAGGTGGACAGGAAACTTTTAAAAAAGTTTAATATTTGTCATTTATCATGAGCATAAGGATATTTTTTTCCCTCATTTTGCAATGGGTTTTCTAGTATTTTAGAATTGATTGGATGCATTAGATGATGACCAAATAATATTGCGCACTGATTGTTAAAATTACTTATTTGCACAGGCAGCAGATCAATGAAAAGTTGCGTTTTGGAGAACCCAGAAGCAGGAGCTAGATTAAAATTCTCTGGCATCCAGTTTAAATTTATTTCATTCAAGCTATTAATTTATTGATTTCTGCCTTATTTTCATGTATTTGCATTATACTTGGTTCTGCAATCAAGTGGAATATCCAATTAAAGATAATGAAATGTAGTATGACCTTCACAAACTACCTTGAATTATTACTGTAAATCTAAAATGACCTTCAGTGATTCAACATAGGTGATTTTCTTTACTCCAAAATAGTTCTGACACAATAAATCAAGCTCTTGGATAAAGCCACTTCTTGTGTCATAGAATAGAGAGGTACCTTCTGAAAGCTCAACACGTGCTAGGTACTAGATTGGAAAAATTCAGTTCTATATTTAATTTGTTACTAAGTCACTTCACATTCAGATGCTACTCTGTCCAACATCCAAATTTGAAAATTATGTAGTTTTGTAACCCTCCAAATTTCTTCACTCCTTTTCTGAAGATGCTGACTTGTTTTACGGTACAATTTAATGTAAAGCAGCTACTCGAATACATTTAGACTAATGAATGGATGAAATAAATGATGTAAGTGCACATGGGTTATTCGGGTGCATGGGCTTGCCATTCCTGTTTCCTTCCAACATTAACATATTAAAGTTTCAACAGTAGATGCTAGGTACTGCATAAGGTTAAAAGTAGAAACCATGGTTTTATGTTTCTTCCTGTCTTCCAGAATGTGAGACCAATTGGAGAATCTGAGGTAAGATCATTCAATAGAAATCAGGCATCAATCCATATGTGACTTACATTCCCTCCTTATCATGAGCTCAGGTTGTTATTTCAGTTCTTTTTAATAGAAGTTCATTAATTATAATTTTACTGACTTGAAGATGAAAGTTTTAACAGATTGTGATTAATGAGATGAAAATGAGAATAGAACATTCCAGGAACCAGTTTCTGAATGTTCCATAATATAGTTTATTATGGCACTTTTTTTGATAAGCACTTGGAAATGTAGGCAATCCAGGTTAAGAATACAGAATACATTCATTAAGTTTTAGAAGCAGAACATATGCACTGTAAGTACATTTCCCAGCTGCAAATCCTTTTCATAACCAAATGTGGAAGCATTTTGTGGAACTGAGAACATAAGGTCACATATTTCAGCTTCAACGATATTGTTAATGCCAGATTATTCTTTATAGCTTGTCTATTCGTATAAACGTCTAGAAATGTGCATTCTCTCATGCAGGAAGAATTATGAATGATGTAAAAGAAGTTGTACTTGGAACTAATTTTGTCCACTGTCCACAATGTCATTTTAAGAAAGAAAGGGCAAACTTGCATTTACATAGTGCATTTTATGAATCTTTGGTGTCTTCAAAAGTGTTTTTTAATTGACTGTGAAACAATTGAAAGTGCAGTTACTGTTGAACATTATCAAAGGAACTTGTTTATAAACATACCTGTGGGATGTAGTAACACATTACTTTTTATACATACAAGTTAGGTTAGTAATTCTATGCAGTGCCAATCACATTACACAGGGCTAGGCCCAATAAAAGGCAGTTATAAGTAACAAGTGTTTTTGTTTCAATTTGTTAATAAGGCTTAAATTTTGATCAGAACACAATAAGAATCACTTTTTATTCCTGACCAGTGCCAGGGGACATTTAACATTTACTTGAGAGGAAAGTGGGCCTCATGTAATGCCTTATCCAAGAGTCAGCACCTTTTTAACAGCAGCACAATCTTAAGCATTGTGCTCAAGCCTCAGAGCTGTCCTTTCAACATGCAAAAAGATGTAAGACATTTCTACTGTTATTGTCACCCTTGCTTCTAATTCCTTTAGAGGCAGATATTTCTAATTCATTTTTGTTCTACTTGTACTGTTTGAGTAATTGTAAAGTGGCATTTGAACTTCTCTGCTCCAGAATTCATTTTCTAATCATAGTTGCCTTCATTACCTTTAAAATTTGCTTGAATAGAATCATGGAACCCTACAGTGCAGAAACAAACTATTTGGCCCATTGAGTCTGCACTGAGGAGCATCCTACCTAAACTTACCCAGACACCACCACCAGCACCCACCACCCACCTCCCCCCCCACCCAACATCCACGTTTCCAGTGGCTCACCCACCTAGACTACATGACTACATATTCCTGGACACGATGGGCAATTTAGCATGGCCAGTCCATCTAACTTGCACATCTTTGGACTGTGTGAGGAAATCCAAGGACCCAAAGAAAACCCACATGGGCACCTGGAGAACATGCAAATTCCACGCAGTCACCTGAAGCTGAAATCAATGTATCCCTATCGCTGTGAGGCAACAGTGACTAACCATGCGAGTCAATGTTACTAACCTTTATAAAATTAAGGACTCCAGTTGGTCTGCTGATGAACAAAGTCATTTCAAATCAAATCATATTATAAGATAAAGTAGAATTAAATTTAAAATATGTGTAAGTGTTAATCTATACCATGGTATATTTGTGTTACAGCACGTTTTAATTAATCATTTTAAAATATTTTAAATAATTAAAACAATTGACTGAACTAAAAGTTTATTTTGACAATGTAACTACATATGATAAATATATCTTACCTTTATTCAAGGCTGCAGTGCTTAGCTTGCAAGGAGAGGATTCTCGAAGCACCTAACCATATTTACCTGTGTATTCCTTTAACAATCTCCACAAAAGAGTGAAATAAGTACTAAGTAATATATGCACACTACAGTGTCCTTTGCGTTATGTCTCCAAAAGACCCTGATGCTTTGAACTGGCTACTTTATACTATCATACAGTAAACTCATTTCCTGTTTACCAATTATAGAATGGTTTGTGGTGAATTTTCCATTACACCCAAAGAGGCTTGTCAATGTATTTTTGATATTCTTTAAGTAATTATTTAAAAGTAGATATTTTACAATAAATACAATAAAATTTGATGTACAGTGCAAGCAAGCTATATAATACAGAAAAGCACTGTAGTGTTAAAACTTTTTTTAGTACAAGGTGGTTACTATAAGAATACAACATATACAAAGTAAAGACATAAGACAACTCTCTAATAGAGCAATCCTTTCACAGTCATTGGTTACTGGATATCTCAGGTTTCCAATTTTGCATCTTTCTCAGTGAACAGATTCCAGTTTATCCTCGCTACACTGATGTACTTACATTGCTTAGTATTACAATAGATGTTAAAGTTGATAATCTGTGGCATGGTTACTTCTCACGCCAAATAAAACAATTTAGGACTTATAGACATAAATGTTAGCCACTCCAAATCACTAGTTCATGTCAAATAGGGATTAACGCAAGTATGATGCAATTATGGAAACTGATCACAGCGATTGTTAGTTTCCATGTTGTGAGCTGAACCACAGCATCCTTCCTGTCTTTACTCTGAATTAAGTCTTTACATTTTTTTTTCATCTAAAACACCCTTGACTTTGAAAATATTCAAAGATTAGTGCATCAATAATGAAATCTGAATATTCTTAGCCACTTGCGTTTATCTCTTGGGTATAGCGTTCACAGTGATAAACACACCATCTCTTGAAGTACTTAAGAATGGAAGGTCTAGTAAGTTGCTGCACTGTTACAGGCACTGACCTACTTGAAGTATAATGTCTGATTCAAATGGTAATGCTTAAGTAAAGAATGGGACAACTATATTTGCAATAATTATTTGAATGAACGATAAATCCAGTTGAATTATTTTAGCTGCATTAAATCTTCAGGGCTATTGCAAACACAGACACAAAGGATACAGGTTATGGAAAAATGAACAACTTGAGGTATTAGCCACATAATCACCAGACTCACAGGGTTAAGTCAGTTATGTTGGTTGTGTTACCAGCAGTTGGCTATTCCGTAGATTAATTCAATCTGCTGTGTATTCTATTTATACACATTCTAATTTATTTTACATTTTTCAAGAGTACCACCACCACGACATTCCTATCTGATAGCTCAACAGTGACGATGGGGTGGATTTTGGATTTTGAGGTCTAGAATTCAGCAAATTGTCTGACCATTTATTTATTGTCTACTTTGATTACATTTTTAGTCTCCAGTTTGGAGTTTAAGAGATTAGCGAGAGCTGAGTGATTCATCAAAACTAAATAGTAATAATATCTGTATTTAAGTACAGTCTTTCATCTTGCAGAGGTGCTACTATAGACCTCATTCTAGACAATCACATTATTTTCAGTGCCGTTTGTTACTATATTTGAGTATACCGAGTAACAGTTTTATTCTAAGTGGTACAGCTTGTGAGAGTAGTTTTATGAGAATCACAAAAGTACAGTTCAAAACTGTAAAGACAAATGTCAAGGCACGTCAGTATCTAGGGAGACATGGGTTCATGTATTTCCTTTTCAGAGACAGATGTAAACTGGATCGTGGGGATCAAAGTATATAGATCACAAAGAAACCTTATTAGCGTTTGAGAAAATGAAGAAAATTCAGTGAGTACAGTTCTAAAAATAAAACTTGTTGGAAAAGCTCAGCCTGTCTGGCAACATCTGTGGAGAACAAATCAGCATTAACGTTTCAGGTCAGGTGACCCTTCCTGAGAACGGATGGCAGCTAGGAAAAGGTTGTTTTGTTTTATATATGGGGAAGATAGGGTTGGGGTAGGGGGCTAAGGAGTAAATGATAGATGGGGATAGAGCCCAATGAGGGTGAAAAACAGCTGGACAGACAAAGGAGTAGATAATGGTCAGTCTCGAAGATACACATTCTGCTCCCCTCCCGGTCAGCTTTCCACAAGGACCGTTCCCTCTGGGTCACCATTGTCCACTCTTCCTTCATTCCCAACTCCCCCTCACAGCATCACAGCACCTTCCTCTACAGCTACAGAAGGTGTAATACCTGCCTTCTAATTACCCAAGTGCCAAATACATTGTTGATGTGGCATATGTTGACTTCCTACAGGAGTTCCACAAAGTACCATGAGAAGGTACCATAGCTCACAGAAGGGTATAGACATGAGAACGGTTATAGCTCATGGAATTAAATGGACAGTAACCTTGTGGATACAAAATTAGCTGAGCAATGGGAAACAAGGGAATAATGTTTATTGGATATTTTTTGGACTATAGGAAAGTTTGTATTGGAGTTTTGCAAGAGTCAGTAATGGGTCTCTTGCTTTTCCTGATTTATACAAATGATCTTGGTCCTGGAACGCATAGGACAATTTGAAAGTTTTGAGGTGACTCAAATCTTTGAAGCACTGTAAACTGTGAGGAGTTCAATGTAGAACTTCAAAAGAACATGAACAAGTTGGTGGCTTGGGCAGGCTGGTGGCAGATGAAGTTTAAGGTGGAGAAGTGTGAGGTAATAAAATTTGGTGAAAGAACATGGAGAGACTGTAATATAAAGGGTAGTTCTCTCAAGGGTCTGCAGGTGCAGAGACCTTGGTGTATATACACCTATCTCTTCAAAGCTGTCAGGACACGGTTTTTTTTGAGCAGATATGTGATACATCTTTATGGCGCATACCAATGACATCATCTTAGCATGTGTACTAATGGTATGAAGATATCTGTCTCCATCTTGCTGAACCTTTGTCCTCTTGCAGCACGACTGTGTGATCTCTGGGTAACTCTTGAGGCATTTTAGAAATACAACATTGGGGTGGCTGGGTGGAAACCAAAACCTGTTTGGTCACAATGTCTATAGCTTGTATTTCATACTAGATTGTGAAGTGGGATTTCAGAATTCAGAACCTGCTATTTACTGCATGATTTTAGTAACACCACTTGCCAGAACCTCAGTGTCAACTTCACAAAACTGAGAACATACAGTCATAAGACCATATAACATAGCAGCAAAATTAGGCCCATCAAGTTTGCTCTGTCATTCTATCATGGCTAATATGTTTCTCAACTCCAATTCTCCTGCTTTCTCCCTGTAACCTTTGCTCCCCTTACTCATCAAGAACCTGTCTAACTATGTCTTAAATTCTGTCAATGACTCGTCCTCCATCCTTTGGAAGTAATGAGTTCTACAGATTCGTCATTCTCTGGCTGAAGAAATTCCTTCTCATGTCCGTTTTAAAGGGTGGTTTCTTCATTCTGAGGTTGTGACGTAGGGTTATAGTCTTTCCTACTTTTGGAAACATCTGTATGTCCACTCTATCCAGGCATTTCAGTATTCTGTAAGTTTTTCAACCAGATTCACTACACTCCATCCTTAGAAATTCCATTGAGTACCGACCCAGAGTCTTCAACCACCCCTGATTTGACAAGCCCTTCATCCCTGGAGTCATTCTTGTAAATCTCCTCTGGACCACCTCCCAAGCCAATACTTCATTCCTTGAATACTGGGCCCAAAACTGCTCACAATATTTCAAACGTGGTTTGACCAGAGCCTTATATAGCCTCAGAAGTGTGTCCTGCTTTTGTATTTTAGCCCATTCGAAATAAATGCTAACATTTGACTTCCTCATTTTCAACTGAACCTACATGTAAACCTTAAGCAAATCCCGAACAAGAATGTCTAAATCCCTTTGTGCTTCAGATTCCAAATCATTTCCCCATTTAGGAAATAGTCTATTCTTCTAGTCTTACATCTGAAGTGCATAAGCTCACACTTTTTTTCCTATTGAATTCCATCTGCCGTTTCTTTGTCCACTCCCCTAGCCTGTCCAAGTCCTTCTACAATCTCCCCACTAATTAAACACTACCTGTCCCTTCACTTATCTTTGTGTCATCAGCAAACTTAGCAAAAAATTCCCTCAGTTCCTTCCATCCAAATCGTTAATCTGTAATTTAAATAGTTATGGTCCCAACACACACATCTGCAGGACTGCACTAGTCACCGGCTTCCACTCTCTGCCTTCTGTTGGTCAGCCAATCCTTATCCATGCCAGTACCTTGCCCCTAACATCATCTTATTTAGCACACTCCTGTGCAGCACCCTGGCAAAGCTTTCTGGAAATCCAAATAGATCATGTCCACTTACTCATTACCTCCTCAAAGAATTCTAACAGATTTGTCAGGCATGGCCTCCCCTTGATAAAGTCATGCTAACTCAACCCTGCTTTACAATGCACTTGCAAGTACTCTGCAATCTCATCATTAATAATGGATTCTAAATCTTACCAACTATCGAGGGCAAGATAACCTATCTATAGTTTCCCATCTTTTTTTCTTTCCTTCCTTCTTAAAGCAGGTTGTTACTTTAGCCACTTTCTGGTCCTCTAGAACCCTCCCTGGCTCCAGTGATTCTTGAAAGATTATCCACGAAGACTCCACATTCTCCTCCACTTTCTCCTTCAGAACGCTGAAGTATAGTACATTCAGTCAAGGTGATTTGTGCACTTTCAGACATTTTCGGTTTTTGCAACACTTTCTACTTAGTGATGGCCACACATTCACCTCTGTCTCCTGACTCTCTTGAAGTTTTGGTATGCTATTGGTGCCACTCACTGTGAAGACTGATGCAAAGTACCTATTCAGTTTACTGCTATTTCTTTGTTCCCAATTACTGCTTATGCAGCCTCATTTTCCAATGGTCCAATAACCACTCATGTCTCTCTTATATAAGTTTTTTTTAAAAGTTTCCTCTTCTTTACTAAAAGAAATGCTATGCCATATTAACATATGCTAACAGACATGCGTTTTACCCATTAATCTTTGTTTCGGCCTCCTATCGTGCATTACCATGGCCTGCAATGATCAGAGAAGAATGCCAGTGAACATATTTGTTCTGTTTGGATGATGTACCTACCACAGTTGGAAATCTATGGAACTTGCAACAGTCATCAGTATGTGATAGTGAAGTGAGGGATATTAATACTGGGCATGAATATGAATTGCTAGAGATAGCTGATGGGGGTGTGGTGCACTGTGTAGTTAACCATTCAGGAATAAACTTCTTCAGAAACCAATAATGTATCTATATGTCTTGTATAATGCTAATGCATCAAAGACTAAATTCTGTGCCTGTTGATTGCTCTCATAATCTATCAAATATTTTGATCCTTGCTCAGAATGTTTCTTGTAGGAGTCCTTGTCTATAAAATGTTAACTGATCTCAACCAAGGGAACGGAATGAATGTATAATTATCTTCAGTGACTGCTGAGCAAAGGATTTTTTTTTTGTCCTGATTGCTCTTTGAGATGGAATCACACAGGTGGAAGTTTGTTAAATGCATTATTTAGCTCAGTCAATTATCAGCCGATGCTGGAGAGTCTGAGTCAAAAAGTATGGCACTGGAAAAGCACAGGAGGAATTGATGAAGGGCTTTTGCCCAAAACGGTGGCTCTCTAGCTCTTTGGATGCTGCCTGACCTGCTGTGCTTTTCCAGTGCCACACCATTTGACAAAGTCAATTATCAGTCCAATGGCCAAAATCTAACAGTTTCTATTGACACCTGTTAGGGTATGTTGTGATACCTATCTGGGGTAGGTATAACTTAAACCTGGGCCTAACTGGTTCAGAGATGGGGCCACAAACACTCTACCATACCCTCAAGTAATTTTAATCAACCTGTTCAGTCATGTTAAGACATACCCTACAGAGTAGGTGGGATTTGATCCTGGACCTTCTGATCTCAAAGAGGGGACTCTACCACTGTGTGCCACAAGACCCTTGAACCACAAGCTGTTACATTCTTTTGGTTTGTTCTTTAGCAGAGAATTACCATTCTCACACGAGATTGATAAATAGTGTAGGCTTAATTTACTCAAATTTTTAAACAGCTTCTTTAGCAGACATACTGATAATTTACAGTTACAGACCAATTTTCTACACAGATCCTTACTCTAACATGGTGCTGCTGCTTGGACTTCTCATGACTGGTGGTCATATGGTGTTATCTTGGTCCTTGGCTTATTAGCATAGATAGCTCTTGAAGCACTAAGACAACAAAACCAAGTGTTCTACACAAGAAATGGATTCACATTTTCAGACCATCATCATTGCAGGAGCTGTATTCCATGAATTGACTACCACATAAGTGGTAGTGATGTTGCAGTAAACACAATCTGTAATAGTATTAAATAGACTACTATTCAAAGGTAATGTAAGAATATTGCAATGAAATGGCTTCAGTAACTAACAGTATCAAAGAGGATAGAGAAGTGCTTTAATTGTGAGGGTGGCATGGTGGCTCAGTGGTTAGCACTGCTGCCTCGCAGCACCAGGGTCCTGAGTTCAATTCCAGCCTTGGGCGACTGTCTGTGTGGGTTTCCTCCACATACCCCGGTTTCCTCCCACAATCTAAAGATGTGCAGGTTAGGTGAATCGACCAAACTAAATTGCCTGTAGTGTTCAGGTTGATTACATTAGTCAAGGGAAATGTAGAGATTCTCTTCAGAGGAGCAGTGTGGACTTGTTGAGCCAAAGGGCCTGTTTCCATACTGTAGGAATTCTAATTCTAAACGGAAGGCCTGGGTATCTTACATAATCTGTTGAAACCAATCTTTCCTTAGTATGTAATAATACTACATTTGCTGGATTAGCTAAAATGAGGAAAATAAAAATGAATCATGCCCCATTGAAAGGTCAATTGGTCAAGTGGTGACATAATCATTAGAAAGTCATTTGGTCATCTCTAAGCATTTTTGTGTTTTCTAAAGGGTTATGTGTGTTTAATTGTTACAACTGAACAAGAGATGGACTGCAATGGTGACCATTCATCAGCAAAACAAATTGCGGTTGACCACAGAGCCATGCAGTATAAATGTCATTTGGTTGACTGGATGACACAAAAGCTGCACAGAAACAAACTATATGACCAAGCTGGACTAGGGCTGAGGTTTGTTAAAAGCAAGAAATAAACCTCCCTCCAAGGAAATTAAGCAGATGTCCTCATCGGTGAAAGGCCAATCGATTTGTAGTAGCTGTGACATACGTGATGTTTGCCAATTGTCAACTGATCAATTGTTGAAGACTGGACAGTGTCAAAAATTGATCATATAATTTGTGTACATGAAAATGAACATAAGAAAATGTGCCTCAGAGTGATAGGTAGCTACTTTGGGAATAGGAGTTGTCTGTTTAATGACTATAGATTAGGATGAAGCAGGCTGATCACCTGTTTTCGTGTGATCTTCAAACAAGTTAATATAAATCGAGGCACTTGTAATTGTAAGCATTGTATGAATAAGCTTTTAATGTAATACTAATATTGCTCAACCTTAAGCCTTTAAATCATTATCTTATACAACAAAACTGAATCAGGTGCAATATGTTGCAGTTTTATTTTTCATTTTCATCATATACAAAATACTAAGAATTGCAAAATGTCCAGTAATGGGTAATTATTTATTTAAAATTGAAATGTAGGGACGTCAGTCATCTGAGGATTGGATTATTGGATTTATCTCAAAAACAATTACCTAAATTGAATGGCAGCAGGCCACCTGTTTTTCTGCTTTCCCCCATTCAATTCTCAGTTTTAATTTAAAAAACTACCATTCATGATGTGTTATTGAATTACTTAACCTTCTTCTAAACATAAATGGAAAACAAAATCTGCACTCGTCTGGCTTACACAGCTATTGTACTGAACAAAACCAGCAAGTCTTGATCAGGCAATTTTGGAAAAATGGACAGTTTGTAAGTTGGAAAAAAGCATTCCAAACAACAAGATTATAAATTGATAGTGATTAATAGCAACATCAAAGCAGGCAGAGAACCTATATACAATAAGTATTCTTAAGAGAGAGCTTAAAAATTGGAAGTTTTAAGAATAAAAATTGTTTGGTTAGCATTAAAAGGTCACTTGTTTGAAACAGGTAACCAGCATATATGATTCTAGTTGACACAATAAATCCAAAGAAAAATCAATTGCAATTTGAATATATTTAAGACAGTGGTGTAACAATATTTTATTGTCAATTTCTGAATTTGATCAAACTGGCCTGTACCCTTTATCTTCCAATGGTGGTGACTCAATGTGGAGCTGTGCCAAAGATTTTAGGTTCAAGTTCCATTTGAGAACCTCAGAAGAAAAATCAAGGTTCATTCTCTAGTGTAGGACTGAGGGAGTGCTGCACTGTCATGGCCTTTTGTTTGATGTTAAACTGCAGCCCTTTGTCTGCCCTCAGGTGAGCATGAAAGGTTTCCTGGCATTATTTCAAAGGATAGAAAAATAGTCCCTAGTTTCCTGGGGAATACTTAGCTCGAGATCAACATCACAAAAGTAGATGGTGGATTTTTCCTAGGTTCTGAACAATGTGGGTATTGGTAAGTCAGTTGGAAAAGAAGGGTGCCATTGAGAAGCTAATTTCTACCAATGTCAAAGAAAAAAGTCCAATTCTCTATCAAAGTTATCAACAGTGAGGTTAGAATCTTGCTAGTAAGCAGTAAGAGGCCTATTTGTGTGTCATTATTACCTAATCTTGCCTCAGTAATATGCAGTTTCCTATTCTCTGACTTGTTGGTTAGAAAATTGATGCCAACAATTGCTGATGTGAAGGCCAGAGCAGCTACCTTGCTCCTCTAGGTCTGCATCTGGGACAGCAGTAGCCAACGTCCCATGGTATGTTTTTCGGCAGTGACCACCCACAGTCCTCCATCCATGGCACATCTCTGACCAAGTTAAGATGCAGTTCTGCACTTCAGTGCTGCATTATAGAGTGGACCAATACCTTCAATTGTTGCATTGCTGCCAGGACTTTGTTCACAGCACCTAACTCCTGTATTGGATCAAGATACATCTCAAGCATCCTCAACTAAATCTTTAGTACTCACTCACTTTGCCCTACTTGAATGCTCGTAGCATATCTGCCTTGTCCTTTTGCACTTTGTCCCCTCAGACAAGTTCACAATTATTCTGTCTTGCCTTGCTGTTTACCGCGGACAAGGGCAGCTTATGGTTGTCAGCAGTCATTAGTCAAGGGGTGGACACGTATGGCACTGTGCTACATCAATCTCACATCTGTACCTTGGTCCTGACACATACATTGTGATCACTGTATGTGCATCAACTGAATGGCCAGTTCTCAAAGTGTAAGGTAATTGCTCTTGGTCAAGTCAAGGGACACTGCCTTTAGTCAAAGGATATTGGCTTATTGCATTGAGGCTATCTTCCAGTCATAGTCCAGTGGCTGGGATATAGTCAGTTGGATGCTTGGGTGGGTCAGAGAGGTCAATATTACAACAGTCTGAGGAGTTGATCATTGCCAGCCCTGTCAATCCATATCTAATATACACATCTACCACTCTTTGATTATAATGGTGTTGACGTGACACTCTGACTGTAAAGAAAGATGATCCCTAACTACTGCAAGTCTTACTATTTAAGATCATCTACTGTTAACGAAAGTTTTGGGTCCGTCATAACTCAAATGTCACATGTCAAAGTGCTGAATTTATAAAAAGATGGTGATTTCATACTTGCTGATTAAGATTAGGAATTGAACCTGTCACTCTATAAAATTCTCCTAATAGCAACAACTAACCTTTAATTTATCTTAGGATAAGCAATTTATATCAATTAGATGTTGTGGCCTTTATGGACTGAATCATGCGAACAACAGCTGCGCTGAAAGCCAACTATGAAGAAGAAATCATTATTTGCTGAGTTAGCTTTTGAATACTGAACTTTCTTTGATATTTTTAACATTTGCGGTCTTTAAAAGGATATTTATTCAACCTGCAATTATTTGAAATGATTGCAGTTCTGGGAGTATTGAATAATTTGTTAGAAAAACTGACAGTAAACTTTGAACATTCACAACTCCTTTTCAGTAAATTTCCAAAGCTTATACAAGCCAAGTGTAATTGACAAAGTGTTAGCTTTTTCAGTCAGGCAGCCCTGTTGAAGATGAAACAATAGGTGAGCTATAGTTCATGGATGATGATGGAGAAGGACAAACCTAGAGCCTAAATGGGTGTGATCAGTCACTCTCTGCATTTGGATTAATACAGCATTGTTGGGCAGTTATACAAATACTGCTTTTGCTCTTATTCATCCATTGGATGACACTTATAAATTATGAATGCTGGCCTCCATAATAAGTAATTGCTCTTGGGAAGATGGTTTGAACTGCCTTTTCGAAACACTGAAATCCATGTAGTATAGGTAACTCACATAGCTGTTAGAAAGGAAATTACAGGATTTTGGCCTAATAACAGTGAAAGAAGAGCAATATATTCCGAGTCAGCATGGATGCTCCAAAGTATCTGCTTCCCTTTTCCTTCCAGACAAAAGCGGTTGGAGTTTGGAAGATGCTCTCAAAGAAGCTTTGGCAAGTTACTCTATCATGTATAGTACATTCACCAATGGACAGTAGCTGCAATATGTTTAAAATGGTGGATTAGGTTGCAATCAAGGAATCTGCTTTGTCCTGGATGATCTCAAGCTTCTTGAATGTTGTTGGAATAGCACTTATTCTGGCAAGTGGACAATATTACATCACACCCCTTACTTTTGTCTTCTAGGTAGTGGACAGCTTTAGGGAATCAGGAGGTGAGTTACCTTGACAGCATACACAACCTCTGTCCATCTCATGTATTTATGTAGCTGGTCTAATCAAGTTTGTGTTCACTGGAAATTCCCAGAATGGGGAATGATTGGAATTTGCACTTAAGTGGTAACAATAACTTGTCACCTAAATCTGAAAGCTGTCCAGGTCTCTGTGTGTGGGCATTGACTACTTCATTATAATGAAGAGCTGGATAAAACCGAGAACAGAGCTATCATCAACAAACATCTCCATCTCTAACATTATCATGGAGGAATAGTCACTAATGAAGTAACTGAAGATGGTTGAGCTTAGGGCATGATCCTGAGTAATTCCTGTGGCCATAACCTATAACTAAGAGGATTAGCGTCCGACACCTGCAAATTCAATCATCTTCATTTGTATTAGGTATATCTTCAGTGAATGGAGAGTTTTCCCCAATTCCCAGTGACTGATTTTGTTATTGTTATTTATCTAGTCACAGCTTTTCTGATAAATTGTTGGCAATGGCATACTTCAATTATCTTATTTCATAAATCAAGTAGCTGAGACAGTAGATCAACTAATTGTCTGATCTCTTTCTGGACTGCACATGTAATTTGTTTAATTGATTAGTTCCTTTAATGGTTTTTAAATGGCCTCATACCCATGATAACCTAATTGGCTGATGTTTTTGTGGGCTGTGCATGAATATGGATTGACAAATGACAGTACAGAAACTAACTAGAGAGTTTCTGTTAAGCTGTTCAATGTTGAAATAAGCCATAAACAGACAAATTGTATGCTTTTAACTTTGGCTAGCAGTGGCAGTGTGGTCTATATATTACAGTTATCAACCTAGGCCTGGAGCCATTTCTTGTCTCATCTGGACCCAGATTGCTTCAGTATCTGAGATGTCACAAATTGCACTGAGCATTGAGCAATCAATGCGAACCTCCCTGCTCTGACCTTACAGTGGAGAAAAGGTCATTGAGCCAACTGAAGGTGTTTGACCTTTAGCAACTACAGCATTCTTTATCTGTACTGGTTAATATTCAAACCAATGGAGAGTTCCTCTGATTCATATTGACTCTGGTTTTGCCCTGGCTCTTTATGCCACACTCGGACAAATGTTGCCTTGATGTCAAGGGCAGGCTCCCCTATAGAGAACAATTCCTTTTTTTTCCCTTTCTTTTGTCTATGTTTGGATGAGATCATAATGAGGTTAGGAGCAGAATGGTCTTGGTAAAACCCAAAGTGAACATTAATGAGCACGTTATTCTTTTTGCAAATGCCACTTGATAGCATTGTTGATGAGGAGAAAGTGAGGACTGCAGATGCTGGTGATCAGAGTCGAGAGTGTGGTGCTGGAAAATCACAGCTGGTCATGCAGCATGAGGGGACCAGGAAAATCGATGTTTTGGGCATGAGCCCATCGATAAAGGGTTTATGCCTAAACTGTCAATTCTCCTGCCCCGCGGATGCTGCCTGACCGACTGTTCTTGTTCAGCACCACACTCTCGGCTCAGCATTGTTGATGAGCCCTCTGTAACTTTACTGATGATCCAGAATAGCTTATTAGGCTGGTAATTTGGTTTAGGAGAAAGTGAGGACTGCAGATGCTTGGGAATCAGAGCTTAAAAATGTGTTGCTGGAAAAGCGCAGCAGGTCAGGCAGCATCAAAGGAGAAGGAGAATCGACGTTTTAGGCATAAGCCCTTCTTCAGGAATGAGGAGGGTGTGCCAAGCAGGCTAAGATAAAAGGTAGGGAGGAGGGACTTGGGAGAGGGGCATTGGGAATGCGATAGGTGGAAAGAGGTTAAGGTGAGGGTGATAGGCCGGAGAGGGGGTGGGGGTGGAGAGGTTGGGAAGATGATTGCAGGTCAAGAAGGCGGTACTGAGTTTGAGGGTTGGGACTGAGAAAAGGTGGGGGGAGGGGAAATGAGGAAGCTGGAGAAATCTGCATTCATCCCTTGTGGTTGGAGGGTTCTTCTTCCCGATCTCTCCGCCCCACCCCCTCTCTGGCCTATCACCCTCACCTTAACCTCCTTCCACCTATCGCATTCCCAACACCCCTCCCCCAAGTCCCTCCTCCCTACCTTTTATCTTAGCCTGCTTGGCACACCCTCCTCATTCTTGAAGGGCTTATGCCCAAAACGTCGATTCTCCTTCTCCTTTGATGCTGCCTGACCTGCTGCGTTGGTAATGTTTTGTACTGTATTTGTTTGCAAGGTAGAAATTTTTTACGTTGTCAGGTAGGTATCTGGACTTGAATAGCCTGGCTGGGGGATAAGTTCTGGAGCACAAGATTTCAGAATTATTGATGGAATATTGTCATAACTTTTGCAGTATCCTAAGCTTTCAACTGGGCATCTGATAAGGAGAGATGGAACATCCATTTAGTATTTCTGGTGGAATATGGATGCAAATCTCATCTTTTATACTGATGTGCTGTACTCTCTATTATTGAGGACGGGATTAGTCCTCTTCGGTAAGTTAATTATTCACCACCATTCAAAACTGGATGTATCAGGACTTCAGGGCTTAGAATTAGGTCATTGGTTATGGGATCACCTTAGCCCTATCCATTGGATGCTGTTTGTGCTGTTCAGAACATCAGTTGAATGGTGTTGTAGCTTCATCAGGTTGACATATCGTTTTTGGGTATGTTGAGTGCTTTCCTGACAATCCTCCCTGAATTATGGTTAAAGTCCAGGCTTGAAGATAATGTTTCAGTCGGGGATATACTGGGCCAAGAGGTTACAGATTGTGACAAAATACATAGAAAATAGGAGGAGGTGAAAGCCTTTCTACACTTTTTGTTTGGTTAGGTTCCCTACAGTGTGGAAACAGGCCCTTCGGTCCAACCAGTCCACACCGACCCTCCAAAGAGTAACCACCCAGACCCATTTCCCTCTGACTGATGCACCTAAGACATTGGACAATTTAGCATGGCCAATTCACCTGATATGCACCTGACCTGCACATCTTTGGACTGTGGGAGGAAACCAGAGCACCCTGAGGAAACCCAGGGAGGATATGCAAACTCTATACAGACAGTCTCCCGAGGCTGGAATTGAACCTGGTACCCTGGGGCTGTGAGACTACAGTGCTAACTGCTGAACCACCATGGCGCCCTGGGAGCCTGCATGACCATTCATTAATAATCATGGCTGATCATCCAACTCAATAGGCTCTTCCTGCCTTTCCCTTGTCCTTTTGATCCTTTGAGTCTGAAGTGCTACATCCAGCTCCTTGGAATCATACAATGTTTTAGCCTTAACAGCTTTTCGTAGTAGATAATTTTATGGGCTCATTACTCTGGGTGAAGAAATTCTCCTCATCACAGTCCAAAATGTCCTATCCTGTATCCTTACACTGTGACCCCTCTTTTTATTTACCACTGAAAGTGCAATTGTCTTGCCCAGTCCTGTTTAGAATTTTATAGATTTATGTGATTTCCCTGCTCCATCCTTCTGTGAATACAATCCTAACTAATTCAACTTCTCATACATCAGTCCTAGCATTCTCTGAACCAATCTGGTAAACATTTGCAGCAATCCCTTTAAAGCAATAACAGTCCTCTGGTAAGGAGACCAAAACTGCACACGATATTCCAGGCGTAGCCGCACCATAGCCTTTATATTACAGCAAAACACCCCTGCTCCTGTATTCAAATCAAAAGGTAGCATGCCATTTGTTGTCTTTACTGCCTGTTACATGTGCATGCTTACCTTCAGTGATTGGTGTATGAGAACATTCCGGTCTTGTTATACACTTCCCTCTTTCAACTTATAATCATTCAGATAATAACTTGCCTTCCTTTTTTATTCCTACCAAAGTGGGTATTCTCACATTGATCCACATTATACTGCATTTGTTATGCGATTGCCCATTCACTCAGCTTGTCCAAATCACACTGAAGCATCTCCTCCTCCTCCTCCTCCTCCTCCTCCTCCTTCCCCCAACTTAGTTTCCCATCCAGTTTTGTGCTAACTGCAAATTTGGAGATGTTACATTTAGTTCCTTCATCCAAATTATTAATATACCTTGTGAATAGCTTGGGTCCAAGCACTGATCCCTGTGGTAACCTACTAGTCAGTGTTTGGCAACCGGAAGAAGACCTATTTATTCCTAATCTTTATTTCCTGTCTACTCTCAAGTTTCTACCCATCTCCATTCACTACCAATCCCCTGTGCTTTAATTTTATGCAGGTTAGCCAGGGTATTTCCGTTGCAAAAACAACCTACTCTGCTGCTACCTCTAATGGATCTACCCTGCCAATGGGATGGGACACACCCAGGGATGATGCTGGTGGTATTTGGGACACAATCATACTTACAATGCCAGGTTGTTGACTAGTCTGTGGAACAGCTCTCCCAATTTTGGCACACGTCCTCAGATATTAGTAAAGAGGACTTTTAAATTGAAAACAACAAATGACAAACATAGCCTTATCAGTGTCTGGATCAATGATAGGTTGTCTGTCTATTTTCTTTTAGCTTGCTATCATACAGCTACAAATGAGTGGCTTGTCAGTATGATTAAGAGGGCATGTAAGAATCAACTACATTGCTATGGATCTAGAGTCATATGCAGGCCAAATCAGGTAAGGGTGACAGATTTTCTTCCCTAAAGCGCATTTGTGAACTCAAATTTATTTATTTATGTATTTTGTTAGTTAATGACAATCTTGATAATAGTTAGTTATACAAGAACTAGAAGCCAGAATAAGCCCCTCAATCTCACTCCCCATTTTATAAGATCATATCTAATCTGACCTAGGCCTGCTCTCCTCTTTCATGTCATTCCTCAAAGTCTGCAACACCCCATACAGCCTCAACAACTCTGGTAGAGAATTTTAGACATTCACAATGCTATAAAAGAAGAACTTCTTTCACACCTTAATTTTAAACGAACGTTCCCATTATTCTGTTTCTCTTGGACATCATGGCATTAGGAATGATCCGAATTTGCACTAAGTAAGAAGGATCAATTTCAGCAAATAAAGGATACAATTATTTACATCTGAAAAACTGAAAACAAACCTGTTTTTCTGAACAATATAAAAGAATTGTATAAACTCCAAGGAAGTTGCTTACATTGTAATGCTACTCAAGGTACGTCTTTGATGATGTTTGACAGAGTGATATCACTTCACATTTTGAAGTGTAGTTGTCCTTAGCAAGATCCAATCTATAAAAGGTACAACATTCAACCAATATAAGTTAAGTATCTTAAAATAAATTATGGGTTAGTAGCTGTTATTGAGGAAAGTTTACAGTTTGCTAGGTTCAACCCCTCATCATAACAAGCAAATGTGAAATCACCAGCTTTTTACACTTCTGACACTTTGACATCTGAATTTTGATGAACTCAAAACTTTCATTCACACTGGACAATTGTCTATGGTAATATTCATAAGAGTTAGAACCTCTTTTACATTCAAAAAATCATACTAGCAATCAATATAACAAACCACGGTGGGTGTATTGAACTCTCTAGCCTAGGAAGTGGTTAAAGTGAAGAATATAAATGTATTTGTAACCTCAGAAACCTGTAAGGTGAAAATTGAATAGAGTTAGAATGATAGCTTTGAATGAGCATTGATAGGAAGGAGACTTAAGTAGAGCATAAAAGTTGCCATGGACTAGTTGCATTGAATGACTCATTTCTATGCCATTTATCCAAAGCAATCCAATGTGTCCACCATAAATAGTGTTATAGTAGAGTTTTACATTCGTTTATAGTAACTTTTGCAGAAATGCATGGGGACCGAGAGACAACTTTAATGCAGAAATTCAACCCACGAGGCAGTCTGTCAGTGTTAGCAATTTTACAATCTCCACTTCTCACAGTAAGACTTGCCAACAAACCTTCCCAATACCTCTCCAGTATTCCGATTAAATCTCTTAGCTCCAAAACTTGCTTCCCTCATTATCAAGCAAAGGACTTACAATACTGCCTCTAATTCTCATTCCATATAACAGATAATTCTTCTTTGGTCCCTTCACAACAACTCACTTATTACATGCCTGTGACCCATCACATCTTTATCCTGTCTGTAATTTATATCATCTCCTTGTAGGCACTTAACTGCATACAGCTTTCTATCTTTTATCTTCCTTTAGCATTCTTCGTAATCTCTCCTAGGTCCTTGGATTTTGCTATTTTGTACTTCTTATATGTGCATTCCTTCAGTTTTAGGTGTAACTTTTGTGCTATTTCTTAACTTCAGTAGGAGAACGGAGTATTATTTAATTACATGCAAACAATTGCACAATGAGTCAGTTTGAGTATATCAAGTTGCATTATTATGCAGGCACTCATTGACATTTTAACTATTATGCCTTTTCTCAATGTCCTTCTCCATTGCTTGAGCTCCCGCAAGAAGAAACTACTACAAAGCACAATTCCAGTTGAGGAGTTGGACTTGAGATAAAATGGTACAGAAGTCAAAAGATTAAGGGACACTGGCACCAATACAGTGACAAGAAGAAGCTGTATTAGGGACAAGCTATACTTGAAACAGGTTGGGCCCAATATCATAATGGAATGGGGTACTTATTGAAAAGGGAATCAAATTAACAATTGATGACTGGAGGGGAAGCACACTTGAAAATCAGTCTAGTAAAAATGAAATAAGAGCAGTGTAGGTTATAAATCAAAATCTGTATACTCCAGGTGAAGGAGTGATTAAAACTAAAGAGGTTACGGGAGTGACAAATAAGAACAACAGTAAATAAATTGGTGTGGGAAAAGTACCATTAGTGATAAGGATGATGGAATCTTTTGCCTAAATGTGAGATTCACATACTGAAGCATGGAATTTAAGATAAAAATTGAACACCTGATTCACTCCAATACTACATATGGTTGAGTCATGATGGTCAGTACTGATAATCAGTTGCCAGTTTGTAAGAGAGTTTAATATCTCCAGGTTACAAGGGGCTGATTTTACCAAATAAACTGTTGATGCTGTAGCTACATTAGTTTGACAATTAAATTATGTAGGCAATCTTGAAAGTATACCAAAGACAGATTTTGCTTTGAATCAGAGTACAGTGATTAGATACAAAGACAGAATGCTGGTGAAATGCTGCAGGTCTGGCAGCATCTGTGGAGAGACAAACAGAGTTCACATTAGTTTAATCAGTCACCATGCTTCGGGTGAGGGGTGAGGTTGAGAAAGAGAATCCTTCATGGTAACTTCAACCATTGCAGGCATTAAAGCAACTCTGCATTGCAAACAAATTGTCCAGCCAACAGAGCTAACCAACCCCCACGATGATGACGCATTGCGAGGTTGAAGTCATTGTCATGTACATATCCCATGTTGGCATTAGATATGTCAATAACATTAGTCATATTTTATGAAACAGAATTAGAACTTGTACTTTGTGAGTTAGTGATGTGCCAACTTTACTGATCTCAATATCTGATCCATTAAAGAGTCGTCTTAAGTTCTGAAACAAAATAAAATGGATATTGGCTGGCTAGAGAACAGTAAATAGTTATCTTGTAGAAGATGAAGTGTGTGCTGCTCAAGAAGGTGAAGTTGTTGTTATTTTAACGCAAACAACCAGTAGTAAACTAGAAATTCATTTCAGACACTCTATTAAATGTCAAATTCAATGTTATGGCTTTTTAAAAAATGGGCTTTACAGCAGTTATTTTTATTCTGACAATCATCAGCTAATGATTTTATAATAGGTTAGTGCTTAGCTCAACAGCTTTAAAATAATTCAATTAATATCCCAAAACCCGAATTCCAAGATAAGCAATGGTATATTGTAGAGACTAAATGTGTTAGACATGGTAGTCCAAAGAAAATGAACAATTGATTCCATAAAAAATTGCATTTAAATTGTTACTGAACATCAGCCATGTTAATAACTTGTGTTCTGTACTTGCAGGTTATATACAGACCTGAATACAAGCACTTCGACATGGAACCATGATGTCTTGTTATTTCAGAAAATCAGTAATGCCCTTTCAAACTTATTCTCCCATTAGCCAGTAAATGGTAACGTATTGGTAGAAAAGAAAAAAGAGCTTGAGGTTTGCTCAGTCTCTTATTTGTCTGAATGGTTCCAGAAAAGAGAAATATTAGTTATGATGACAAATTGAAGAAGTTGGGAACTCCTCTCCTTGGAAAGAAGATGATTGCAAGTAGATTTCAGAGTTTTCAAAATCAAAAGTTGCCTGGATAGGGTAAATAGAAAGATACTGTTCCTGCTCACAAAAGAAACAAGAATAAAAGAGCGCAGATTGAAAGTGATGTGAAAAGAAGCAAGGGTGATGTGAGAAAAAGAAACTTTTTCCACATTAAGGTATAGGATGCATTGCTTGGAAATGTGGTGGAGCCTGATTCAACTGAGGACATTTAATGACTATTTAGATAGAAATAATATTGCAGGAGTATGGGGTGGGGGGGTGGGGGAAGCAGGAGATTATGTAGTGCTAATGATGCTCATTTGAAGAGCCAGTGCAGGTATGATAGGTTGCATTGTCTCCTTTAATGTCATAACAAGTCTGTGATTCTATGATTTATACAATAGCAGAGAAGACAAATCAATTTAAGAAATAGTCTTTCTTTTACAATCTTCCTGTCTTAATCTTAAAAGATATGCTGTACACAACGTTTTACACACACTTTTCTCCATACATGGTGATAGTTCCTAATTTTTATTAGCTGCTGTGATATAAGAAGGTATTCATCACTTTCATTTCCTCTCTTCAATAAGGTGAAGTAACTTCTTCCTCTAGATTTTCCATTTTAGCTCCATAAAATGCTAAAAAGATTATAATGGGAAATTAGTGATTTTCCAATAAAAATTTAATTAAATGAAAAAGTTTGTGATGTACAGTGTTCTGATTTTGTGCTCTCAATATGCACTAGATTAGGTGTCTTAGGTCACAGTTTCCACAGCTTTATTCAGAGTTCCAGAGTATGCAGGATTAATCATTTTGATTTATATAGATCAAAATATAAAGGTTTTATTTTAAAATATTAGATTTTCAGATCATTATGGCAATATTCCTTAACAGCATGATTTCAGATTAATGTCAGTCACATCCAAACGTCACACAAAAGGCCTCAATCAGGGTTGAGATACTATTTTAAATTACTATTGCAGGTGCTAATTGGTTTACAATGTATTTAAATTCATTGGAATGACAAATTGCACAAATTAATTTTCTAAAGTGCTCTTGAACAAGTGTAATGCAGAAATCATGTTAGCGTTAATATCATGACAAAAAGGTTGGACTAAATTACAACAAGGAGAACCAACTTCAGGACATTTTCTATGTTATGGCCCTGGATCAAAATTTTAAACAATTATAAAATACTGTACAGAGCTTAAATATTTGGGTGCAATCTTACATTCATTTAAGTATAGTTTAGATTACTAAAAGTTTAACAATAAAAAGTATGAACTGTCCAGCATTCTAATTTTTTTGTTGTTCTCAATATGCACAAAACTTCCCTCAAGAAAATTGTTTTTTTGCACACAAGATATGAGGGATACTGTCACCTAATAGGTCTACACCCACCAACATCTTGTACTTAATAAGAAGTGGGCTAATGGGAATTACTTTAAAGAAAGGAGGTATCAAAGTGAATTTCATGAGGGGTTAGCCCTTCTGTGTGCAAAGCTGAGATTTTCTTCTCCAATTTGAGATCCATGTTACGTTTTGTCCATTGCGATTTTAAAAATGCAGGCCACAAACAGAATAACTTAACCACTGCATCTGAAACTTTGTGTGAAGCTCATTAATTCACCCAGTGATCCATGAAAGTTTGCAATGTCTGTCATTGCAGTATTAAAACTAAGTCCCACAAAGCTCAGTCAGTCATCATCTTCACATCAATCTGTAGGGGCATCAGTTCCAAAGTAACGATCTCCAAAATTACCTGAAATGAGAAAGAAATCCTATCATTTCCAATTGAGACTCTTCATATAACAACTAACATTAACTGAAAGGTACACTGAATACCTTATAAAAAGAGTGTCTCAACAGTGTATTACCTCTATTCAATACTAATATACCTGTCATAATTGCGAGCATCTTGTTTGAGTATTCTCACTTGAGTGGTGACTCCTAATATCAAGATGAGGAATGGGTGTGCCATTACAGGCAGAATATAAAAGCAATGGGAAACGTGTAGAATATAAGGAAAAGCATTGAGAAATTCTGCTAGTTTTCAATAAGGCTTAGAGGATATCCTAGTAGAAGTTCTCAACATCTTGAATGGTTAGGATTAGATGAGTGTAGCAATTCTTTTTAAAAAGAAATTAGTTCATAGATTCCCTACAGTGCAGATAGAAGCCATTTGGCCCATCAACGCTACACCACCCTCAGAGTATCCCATTCAGATTCCACTGCCCACCACCTTATCCCTGTAACCCTACATTTATCATGACTAATCCTCCTGAACAGCACATTCCTTGACACTATGGGGAAATTTAGCATGGCCAGTCCACCTAAGTTGCACATCTTTAGACGGTGGAAGGAAACCAGAGCACCCAGAGGAAAAGCGTACAGATATGGGGAGAATATGCAAACTCCACACAGATAGTCACCCAAGGCTGGAATCAAACCCAGATCCTTGGCACTGAGGCAGCAGTGTTAACCACTGAGCCACTTTGCCGCTCATCCTAATGAGCTGATAATGGAAAAGTTCAGTTAAGATAATCACCAAAAAAGGAAGAAACATAGGTTGGAAATTAATATCAAAATTCTTTAACAACCTATTCTTTAAGCTAACCCAAAGTTTTTGTTTGCTATAAGTAGGTTTTCTAAGTAGTCTTGACCTCCAGAAGTAAGCATTATCTATCCTGTCAGAGGTTATGAAAACAATGACCTTCAGCTGAGGCCACGGTGTTTACAGCTCCATGTGTTGCCCTCAGGGAGTGTGTAGAGGGCACAGTGAGACATGGAGAAAAGACTTCTCAGTCACCACCTCCAGTGCCAAGATGAAGGCAATCTGGCACTGGAAGGAGATGTGCTGAAGGCTGTTGTCCTTCAGCCCAAGGGGAATAAGTGCACTCCATCTCCTCACCCTCTCCAACTGCTGCAAGTGTGACTATGAGCAAGACAGGGAGAGTATCCAGGAGGTAGCACGTTGAGTATAGGAGTTGGGGCATATGTTGCAGATGTGCAGAACATTCGTGAAGCCACTTTTAGAATATTGCATTCAATTCTGATTTCTCTGCTATAGGAATAATGTTGTTAAACTTGCAAGGATTCAGAAAAGAGTTATAATGATGGCGCTGGGATTGGAGGGTTTGAGATATGGGGAGACATAAAATAGGCTGGCGCTATTTTCTCTGGAGCATTGGAAGTTGAGGTCTTTTTTTTGGGTTAGATGAGTCCAAAACAAGATGGCATAGGGCAAAGATGAGTGGGGAAAGATTTAAAGGGAACCTGAGGGGCAATCTTTTCATGTTGATGGGGTGGAGGCTGTTACAACAGTTAAAAAGCATCTACATGATTACCTGAATAGGAAGGTTTAAGAGGGACAAGGGCCAAATCCTGGTAAATGGGTCTCGATCAGTTTAAGATCTCTGGTCAGCATGGCAGAGTTGGACTGAAGGGTCTATTTCCAAGCTGTATAACTCCAAAAAACATACTATAAAAAGGTTATAAAAGATTCTATAAAACATTTTTACTAACCAATTATTATTTAAATCTATAAGAAGATATAATTAGAATTTTAACATGTCAGGGGAATTTTAAAAAGCACAATCGGAAATGAAAAAAAACCAATCCATCTGAAATCAAAGGGGAATACCTTTTTAGCTTGGGTCCAGATATCACTGTACTAATGATAATGAAATTAAATGTTCAGTATTATAACAGTAATCTCTGGCACTTTCACATACCTGGCTAAACATAAATCCAGAGATTCTGATTGATTCAATAGTTTGGAGGTAAGGTGCATTGATAAAGTACCCTCAAACTCCAAATAGGTAAAAAAATCACTGACTTGATGATAACCTGCTGTTTTACATGATTGTTCTCTGTTCAAGAAGTTAGAACTTATTGAATAAATTGTATCTGAGCTTTTAATGGCATACTAAGTTCATAATTGCTGAACAGCTTGACTATCCCTGAAAAAGTCATTTTTGTAGAATGTCAAATGTCTCCATATATTCAAAATGAAAGATGAGGGCAGAGTGCTAGGTATTGTCTACACAGAGTTTAGCAAGGCCTTCGACAAGTTCTGCATGGATAGTAAGGTCGAATTGCATGGAAGGCAGAGACAGCCAGCCAACTGTATATAAAATTGGCTTGACGGTAGGAGACAGGTGGTGGGTTGGACTGGACTGAAGCACGTGACCAGCTGTCTTCTGCAGGAATTTTTGCAGGTTATTTGTCATTTTATATGATTTACATGAGGATCGCGGAGGCGTAGTTAGTAAGTTTGCGGATGCTAGCGACATTCGTGGTATAGTAGGTAGTGAAGCAGATTATCGAAGATGGACCAACGAGCTAAAGAGTGGCAGGCAGAGTTTAATTTAGATAAATGTGAGGTGTTGCATTTTGGTAAGACAAACAAAGGTAGGACTTCCACAGTTAATGACAGAGTCCTGAAGAATGTTATTGAACAGAGAAAACTAGGGGTTCAGGTGCATTGTTCCTTGAAAGTGGTGTCACAGGGTTGAGGGGAAGGCATATTGCACTCTTGCTTTCATTGGTTGAGCATTGAGGATAGGAGTTGGAATGTCATGTTGCAGCTGTACAGAACCTTGGTGAGGCTACTTTTGGAGAACTGTTCAATTCTGGTCACCCAGCTATAGGAAGGATATTAAATTGGAAAGGGTGCAGAAAAGATTTAAAAGGATGGTACCAGGACTGGAGCATTTGTTAGGAGAGGCTGGATAGGCTGACACTTTTTTCTCCGGAGGGTAGAAACATGAGGAGTGACCTTATAGAGGCTTTTAAAATCATGAAGGGCATGGATAGAGTCAATAGCAAAGGTCTTTTTGCTAGGGTAGGGGAATTTAAAACTAGAGGGCATAATTTTAGATGAGAGGGGAAAGATTTTAAAATGAGCCAGACGACTTTTTCACACACACAACATAGTTCATTCAATATACGAACAATCAGAGGAAGTGGTAGATGCAGGTACAGTCACAACATTTTAAAAGACATTTGGACACGTTTAGAAGGATATGCACCAAATGCAGGCAAATGGAACTAGTTTAGTTTGGGAAACCTGGAAGAGTTGGACAAAAGGATCTGTTTCTGTTCTGCCACAATGGTGAAGTTCTAGTTTCAAATTAAATAGAGTTTTAAAGTTTATTATATGGTATTTCAGCTTCCTTAATCCAGATGTACATATCTCAATCGGCTATTTGGCTCTGTTAAATTTTAAAGTGGAAAATTCAACACAATTTTTCACCTGTCTGCTACTTGAGATATTTCAAAAACGATTGGTTGTTTCCCCTCCTTGATGACATCAAATATTGCCAGATGCCTGGAGGTTCCTTTGACTTGGTACCAGATTAGTCAACAAGCAACTATTTAAATGGCTCAACTAGCCTAGGCTGAAATTTCCGCAGCTCCAGGTGGGACGATATACTGCCACTTACCCATCTGGTAAACCATTTTTGAGGGCAGACGGTCAGTTTGGGAAAGGCAGATGGACCCCACAATCTGCACTAATTTGTGCAAAATCAAGAACTGGATGGATGTTCACAGCCAAATCCTTGTTTTGTTTCTGACCTCCTGCTTCCCACTCTATACATACACAGACGCCAGACAAACTGCATCTACCTTTCCCACTGTGAACCTACATCTACGAGTCTAGGGTTGGTGATACAGCAGCAGTCACAGCCTCAGTCATGATGCTGAGTTCAGAGGCCAGTAACCCCAGGCAGGAGGGCTGTCCTAGGTCCGGGCCCTAATTGGAACAGAAAGCCCACCAGCAGCTAAGCAGCTTCCTTGTAATCGGCTGGCTTTCTGACTGAAGTAAGAAGCAGGTTACCCTCCAGGAATCACTCCTATTTTCTGTCTTGTGCCTGGAAATATTGAATATTTTGTATATGGAATATACTTGCCTATGCCAGGGATGATGTGGAACAAATCGTCAACATCTTTGTCTACTGCAGTGGTGATGATTTTTACTTGTGGAAAGGCGTATGCCACAGAGTGCACCCCCATCTCTGCCATCAGCAGACAGATGAGAAAGATCTTATCCTCTTGTACATCATGATCCTAAACAGAGAAATTGCAAAATAAATCAGGTGCAAACCAATAAGATAGTGTAAATCATTAATAAAACCCTGTAGTTTTACACCTACAATATGCACAATTGGCTAAAATGTACAGTACTTTTTAAAATTAATTTAAGTTGAATTGAACATTTCCAGTTCCATCAAGGAGAAGTTGGATTTTTTATGCAGTGCAGGTTTGTTATGTAAGGGCTTTGGGACCTTGAAGCAACCTTGTGATGATGTCACAGAGCTGCTCCTCACTATGTGTAAATAGTTGCCAACTGTGTTTAGGTAAAACTGGATCTTCAGTCCTGCTGCTGTACTCTGGAATTTTATTTAGCAATATATTGCCAAAAACTAGTTCAGATACCTAGCTATCAGAATACATAACTTTTATGTGACAATGTTAGTCATGTTTTAATTTGTGTGTTTCAATCCTACCAGCAACACCCTGATTGCCATCAAAGCTGCAGCCCCTGTGGACACTGTACAGTCCATTAAAATGACATGGTCCTCACTGATGTCTGTTGGCAGTCTCAGATAATGAAGCTGTGTAAAAAGACAGAAAATAATTTTGAGGTTCTGTAATAATAATTTACCATCAATCAAAACACAGAATTTAATAGCATGGATTTATTCAATCCTACATGTTTTGGTAAACTAGATTCTTTATTGTCAAAGCACAAATATGCAGTTTAAGAGAAAAAAGTGTTTTACTTCTGGTTCTCCTGTAGCATGGTTAGTCTGTATTAGGATTTTACCAACTGTCACATCTTTACAGACTGCTCGCAAAGCCGGCTCCATTGTCTCTCCTGCCCTCAGAATTGATACACCTGTTATCTTTAAACATAGAAACAAGTTATAACAAAATCAACAGGCACACCATTTCTTTTTAAACTAATGAACCATGTTGAAACTTTTAGACTTAAACATTCCTCTAAACATTTTCTAAAAAATGTGTTCATTGTCCAAGAATTTGGAACATGGTTCCTGGTCTTATTTCTGTCCAAAGCTACACCAAACTTACCTCTTTACTAATTTTCATGTACACAACTCACCATAGTGAAGACAAACATCACATAAACATCAGTTCTAAAATATTACATGTGATACAGTTCCAGAAAGAGGTGGAGCTCTTTTTTGGATTAGCATTTACCTTGTGTTTTACCCACTTTAAATAATTGTGGTTACAGTTTTCAGGAATCTAATTTAAGTTATTCACCTTTAAAAGCATTTTTTGCTGAACGCTGTACTGTGGATTTCCAACATTTGTGAATTTTAATTCACTTACAACCCTAATGCTGTTAGAACTCAGTGATACGCTTCGACAAAACCAAAACAACTTCCAACTTTTCCTTGCAGATATACAGCTCTCAACAGAAATTAAAATGATAATGATGATAACGTTTTAAATGCCAATAACTCCTCACACGATTTAGTAAATGGGTGGTACTCATATTTCCATAAACAGTTATTGAAATGCAAGTTAACTAGTCTTTTCCACTCTGTCAATTTACCAGCATCACTTTCAGTTACTGATAAACACTTTAGACTCCCAGAACTGGCTGCTGCTACACCAATTTACTTCTATTTAGCCACTTACAAATAACTCTTCTTCTACTTTTTTCGTATTGAATCTAAAAAATTTCCTCCTTGTTGATAGGTTCATGCATTGAGATTGTTCCAGGACATAGAATCCGTAACAAACCATTTCAAAATTTCATTTACTTTACACAAGGTTTCACCAGAATATAGAGCCTGGGCAAAAATGCTGGAAGATGTCAGGGATTGAAAGTCCTGTCCTAGAATGTAGCAGCTTTCATATTTGCAGGGGTAGAATTGGGATTTGCCTGTAGTTTGTGAATGTGTGGTTCCTGTTGGCCATTTCAATGATAAGTTGCCTCCAATGCAACTGAACGTTTGAGCCCCCTAAAGTGTGAAACCCAGAGTGTGGAAATTGGTTCAGATAAGAACAGGGCTGTTCTCATTTCTTTTGGATAGCCAGGTTGCCTTCTATAGAAATAAGATAGCTCTTTGGATCTGGTCCTGGGATACCCCGAGATAAGGCAAATTGCCCTTTTGGAAGTTTAAGGTACTTCTTGTAGGAGAGGGAAGGTATCCTTTGAAATGTAGGCCTGCTTGTGCAGGAAGAAGTCCATGAACTCCATTTGCTAAACTCATTCATGGAATGTAAGCATTGCTGGCTAAAACAACATTTATTGCCCATTCCTAATTACCCTGAAGAAGTGGCATGGAACTGCCTTCTTGAACTGTTGTCCTTGGACTGTAGATATCCAGGCTGCTATTAGAAGGGAGTTGGAAAGATTTTGATCAAACTACAGTGAAGAAAATGTTGATGTAGTTCCAGGTAAGGATGGTGTATGGCTTTGAGGTAGTAGTGTTCTCACATAACTGCTGCCCTTGCCCTTCCAGCTGGAAGAGGTCAATGGTTTGAAAAAGGTGCTGTCAGAGGAGCTTTGGTGAGTTACTGCAGTGAATCTTGTTGACGCTGCCACTGATAAAGGGAGTGAATGTTGAAGGTGGTGGATGGTTTACAAACCAGACAAGCTTCTTTGTTGCGAATGGTGTAAAGTTTCTTAAGCATCACTGAAGCTGCACCCACCTACTATTCCTTTACACTCCCGACTCCTGCCTTCTACATTGTGCACAGGTACTGGAGAGACTGGGTGAATTACGTGCCAGAGAACATTTAGCTTCTGACCAGTTCTTGTTGCCATAGAATTTATATGGTTTGTGCAGTTCAGTTTCTGTTCAATGATAATCCCCAGGATGTTGATAGTGGGGATTCAGCGATGGTAATTCCATTGAGTGTCAAGTAAAGATAGTTACATTCTCTTTTCATTGAGATAGCCATTGCCTTATACTTTTGTGTCATGCATGTTGCCTGCCACTTATCAATCCAAGCCTGGATGTTATACGGGTATCATTGCACATAAACACAGACTCCTTCTGTATCTGAGGAATGGCAAATAGTTTTCAATGTTGTGCAATTATTAACAAACATCCCAGTTCTGACTTTTATGATGAAGGGAAGGTTACTGATGAAGCAGTTGAAAATGTTTGGATCTAGGACACTAACTAGAGGAACTCCTGCAGTGATGCCCAGGGACTGAGATGATTGACCTCCAACAACCTCAAAGTTCTTCCTTTCTGTTGGGTCTGACTCCAACCAGCAAACTGTTTCCCCCTGATTTTCATGGATTCTAGTTTTTTTAGTTCCCCTTGATCAAATATGGCCTTGATGTCACAGACAGCCATTACCACCTCATTTCTAGACTTCAGCCCTTTTTCTCCAGCTCTTTGAATTAAGGCTGAAATGAAATCATATGCTGAGTGGCCCTATCAGATCCCAAAGGATGTGCCAGTGAGCAGGCTATTGCTAAACAAATGTGCTTGATGGTATTGTCACCGATCCCGTACATCACTTTGGTAATGATTAGGATGATGCTTGGAACTTTCTGGAAAATATGAAGTGATTTTTCCTCCAATTATGAAATCATTAACAGATACATAACTTTTTTTTTTGCCATCTGTGTCATGCCTGTTGTGGATAGTAGTGAGCTGGCATGGAGAGAGAAGAGCAAAGGGAAGCTTGGGGAGGGTGAGTTGGCACAAACTATAAAGACCATGGGTTGATTGTTGGAATAGAGGGGATGAGGAGGCATAGTGGATGGGCATAAAGTGGCCCAACTGTGGGGGAGGGGCCATAATTGGTACATACAAGCATAAAAGTTGGCATAGATGTGGGGCACAGGTGGGTGCAGGGCATTAGATGGCATGGTTTGGTATGAATGGTGCATGGAACTTAAAGGGCTGAGAGCAGGAGGGATATTTCTTATTTTAATTGTCATTTTTAAACTTTGAGTAGTGCTGTTATCTCCAGGCAGATATTCCACACAGCCCACCTTGGGAACTGTCCATCTGTTTTATTCTTCCCAGGTTCCTTGGCCTGACTCCCAATCCAACCCGACCCTGGACTGGAAATGGGAAGTGTGAATACTTACATTCACAGAACTGGAAATTTTCTGGCCTTTGACCATTTGATCTGCAGATCAGGGCACGATCTCACACCAAACAATAATCAACCACTTACAAATTCACAAAAAATAGTTGCTGGAGAAACCCAGCAGGTCTCTCCATCTGTGAAGACAAAGCAGCCAACATTTTGAGTCCAGCGACTCCTCTTCAGAATACTGAACTTGAAGAAAATACTGTTCTATCCACAGGTGCTTCCATGCCAGTTAAGCTTCTCCAGTAAGTTGTTGGTCTTTCAGAGTTTGATCACTGCAGTTCCTGGTTTTTGTTATTTACAAAATCACATCTGTCTCTTCTATACAAGGTTTATTCTGGATCTACAAGGTTTCTAACCAGAAATATGTCACTTATTATTAAGACAGGTTGAAAAATGATTTAAGGTTGGCACAGTTTCCAGCTAATCACTACTATTGAAACTGGCAGTGTGTATGAGAAACCAGTTCATACAAAATAGGTTGCAGTGTCATACTTACTCTTGTTCCAGCAAACCTCCTTCCTTCATAGTTCTCTCCCTCCAGCGTCTGGACAACACATGTCTGCCATTAATACATCAACAAATAGTATTATCAGGAAGAGTGTATACACATTGTACTACTACTTTCATATCACTAACACAATTAATAAAAGATAATGAAATCTATATACATTCTTCAAATCTTTAATGTCCTACTCCTAAAATAAGAGATTAGCCTCATTACTTAAGAGCATGGTTGCCCTGTTGAATTGGGTGCCAGGTAGCCTTTAACCGTTGCTGCCTTATTGTCAGTTCATATTGTCAGCAGCTTTTGAGAGGCAACTAACTTTGAGCTGAAGAATAGAGGCATTTCTCCAGGGCAATTAGGGATGGGCAATAATAAAAAAAAATGACTTAGTCAGCAATACTTGCATCCTATGAATGAACAGAAGTGTCTAATTAACAGCAAACACCATTGGACGCCCTGTTACTGCAAAACATGGTTCGATGGTTATATAAAATATTGCCAACAGTTACCAGGTTATTGCCCAATGATCTCTAAAGACACGGTTGCTGATCTCATGGTTAATAAAAATGTGCTTCTAAATAAAAGATGACTTACAAAAAAAAGGTTAGCTCAAAAGGTTGTGACTAAGTTATGACATTTTCTTTTCCTTTTGTACTCTGCTGTCTCCAAGTTCCTTAAAACTGACAAATGAAAATGTGTTTAAGAATATTCCAACAGTTTCCTTTTACATCAAACTAGTGCCTTCACAGGAGCGTTTTGCACAATTTGGGACTAGTTTTCATTCATGTCAACAAGCCAAGAGGTAGGTTTTAAAATCTGTCTCAAAAGGAAAGAAGGTAAGAAATAAGGAAGGAAAGAAAGTCCACACAGATCTATAGCATAGGATTCCACAGTTTGGGCCTGTGCAACAGAAGGCACAGACACCAGTTGTGGAGGAAATATGGTTGGGAACACACAAGGCCACAATTAGAGCAAAGCAGCTAGATCAGACGGGTTTGGGAGCAGAGATGATGAAATTAGGGAGTTTTGAGACCATGGAGAAAGTTGAAAGCAAGGATGAGAATTTTAAAATATGGCATCAAGAGAACAGGAAGGACAATGGATACTAAAGGGTTAGGTCAAGGATTAGTGATAGAAAGTGCAAATCATTTAAAGACAACAGAAAATAGAGCAAGAACACAATGTTTTAACTTGCAGCAGTCTGCGGACCACAAGACCCAAAGACCTTTTGGCTTTGTTTCAGAATTTGCAGCCATGTCATTACTCTAAATGAGTTAGTTTCAAAGTTTCAGTCCTCATTTTGAAACTCTTTTATAGACTCAAATACCACCCTGCGTGATCATCGATTGTCTAATATTATCACATGTTTTTGCCACTCTTTTAACACTTACAGCCCAACTATGGGAATTCTCTTCCAGTTTGCTCCATCCATGCCATTCAAAACCTATTTGCTTTTTGTTCCGTGCATATTTAGTCATTGCCCTCCACATTCTATTTTGTTATCCCTTAATGCGATGCACCGAGAAGCACAATGCATCAGTAAAGTTAATGATTTTACTATTGAGGAGATGGTCATCTTAACTTTAATGAGAATTAGGTATGTGAAAAAGGATATCATTAAAAGGTTAGGGGAGACAGCTGAACCAGGGGATTCTCATCAGCTCTAGTGGATACTGAAAACTGTCAATGGAATAAATGATCTGTCTCTGTGCAGCAATATTCTCAGAAATATACATGTTACTTATATACATACCCGAAAAGGCAAGAATGAAAGTGCATGCTCTATCAATAGTCTCATCAACCGCTTTGAATAGAATATAAACTCATCTCGACTTGTGTCTTTATTTCTGAAAAGAAAAATACACAATCATCTGTCTGGTACTAGAATTGACTGTTCATATGCAGGGAGACTCCCTCAAAACTGGAAGCCATGGGACTGTATTTTTCCCTGGATTTTGCAGGGGGCAGGGTGGGGGAAGAGAGGTGGGTGGGGGGATTCAGACAAATCCAGGTGAAGTGGCAACAAG
Organism: Chiloscyllium punctatum; assembly: GCF_047496795.1. Lineage (NCBI taxonomy): Eukaryota > Metazoa > Chordata > Chondrichthyes > Orectolobiformes > Hemiscylliidae > Chiloscyllium > Chiloscyllium punctatum. The sequence goes on along the minus strand of NC_092775.1, from coordinate 42,076,923 downwards.
GGTTACTTGGAGCACAGAAATAAATTGGCACGCATATGGCGAAGCAGAAAAGTCCAGGGCCCAAAAGTGCCCAACCAAATTATCCAAATAAATGAAATAATGTTTTTAAAATATGCATTGCTAATTGTGGTCTTTTATTAATAAATTTGAGCATAGAAAAAGAGACAATTTACTGTAACATCCAGACAGTTTTCCCTAACAATTGGATGAATGAAGTCTCTCTCCTTATCAGGTTCTATATGTTATTATCTTATTGCCTCTCTCCACTATAATTTTCCAAGAAAACTGGTGATGGTTTGTGATGATGCATGTTTTCTCTGACTCTGCATCAATTCTTGCTGTGTTACTAGACTATTCACTCTAGATGATGTCATTGGAGACAGAGACGCGAATTTAGTTGTGAATCAACTATTTGATAGTGGAAGTTTCATTCGAATTCACAAATGTAAATCCCAGCATGATCAGTAACACTTGAGAAAATTTAGAAGGCATTGATCATCGTTACAAAAGGAATACAATGAAAATTAGGAAGAAAATATTACATTGGAATCAGGGTAATTAGGTTTTCATATTCAAAAATGATGACAAAGTAGGCAACTACACACCAACAGCCTTTCTTCAGTAATATGTAAAATAATGAAATAATTTATCAAGTGTAAAATCAACTATTTTCTTTAGAAACATACCACAAACAACCATCTGTGATTTTCAAAAGGGGTTGATTCTGTGTGGCTAACTTTGTTAATTTATTTGAGGGAATGATAAACATAGACATTTGAAATTCTGGTAAAAGGGCACCAGTTCAGTTCAAAAGAGATCACCTCAGAAATTACATAATAAGTTCAAAGTTTGTCAGCAAGCCAAACAACAGTCAATAAGAGGCAAACCAGTACACTCAATCTTATATCTCGTCCAAGAAAAACGATATTTAACTGGAGTACAGAAAAGAGCCACAAGGTTTATCCCTGTTATGAGTGATAGGAGTTGTGATGAAAGACTGAAACACTTCCATTTATCAAGCTGAAAAGGAGGCCTACAGAGATGACCTTACAGAAATATAAAACATAGTATGGAATTATATTGTAAAGGTTAACCTGGAAGATTAGGTTAAAATTAAAATAATGCAATAGTAACGAGGACACAGTTTCAAATTAGTTTTAGTTCTAAAACTACCAGCTAAGGTGCAGCAGTAAAAAAAATCCAGAACCACTTCAGAAACAATTACAACAAGGGACGACGTGGGTCATTGTGAACGGATACTTAAGATTTGACAAATGGCCTCTCACATTTCCAAGCACCCTGTTAAGTATGATCAGCAATATTGTATACAGTCCAAATCTTTATCAATGGTTGAAGTAATGTATAACTTTACAAAGATACAGTCAGATCAAATAATTCATTCAGAATCAGTGCCAAGTATAATAAAACAATAGAACTGTCCAGGCACACTGAAAAGAGTTTTGTTTGCAGCTTTTCAGCATCAGTAATTATCACTTTATACAAATTTTCAAAGGTCAGCTGCAGCACCTTTTTCAAGTTTTCAACATCAGTAGCTCACTTCTTATTTCAGGTTAACATTAAACCAAGGTGATAGTTAATTTGCATATTCAAATGGCTTAAAAGACATGTCAATTATGGACATGCTAACAAAGTAATAAACTGAGGTATAGATTTATCTCCCAAACAATTCTTTATCAGAACAGTTGACTGTTCTCATTGACCTGGAAAAATAGAGCAATTGTTTTATTTTTCCATTTCATTTAAATATTAAAAAGGGTCATAAAATAAGAGTGTTAATTTTCCATTACATCACATCTCTTAAAAGCTGGCAGATTTAGGAAGAAAAAAGTCAAAACATAATAGGGAAAGGAGAGTAGACTAGTCAGAAACCATTACAAGTGTGATAGACTGAATGGACTCAGCTGCACAAAGTTCTATATTACTTCAAGAAGTTGCACTTATAGAATGAAAGGAGACCACAAAATGTTGACTTTTTGATGGAATTAAGGGGGTGATGATAGACTTTGGGAAGAAATTAGTTTATTTCAAATGTTTAACAAAAGAGAAAGAAATAGAAAGACAGGAGTTTACAGAGTTTAAGACAGTGCATGGATGTAATAGGATAGATACAGTACCTAATTAACGTGTGCATCCCTCGTACCTGCGTAGTGTTCTCCAACACACTCAAGGTCTTTGGCAATGGTTGGGCTTGGTGGGCAGATGCCAAAGTTGCCCTGAAGTAATACAGCATGAAAACAGTGTTATTGAATTTCAAACCTAGATAAATACCAAAACATTTAGATATTAAGTTTGCTTTTTAGAATATTCAAATAGCCAGAAAGTGGCAGGAATATTTTGTTAGATCGGTTTGAGACATTTGAATAAAAGAAATGCTATATCTTTACGTAAAGCAAATTTAATGTTTGGAAATTTGAATGAAGAACATGCAAAGATATTTGTGGAATAACTAAAAAGCAAACAGTTTTCTAATCCAACATTGTAAACTTTAGCCTAAATGCTAAAAGCAAAGCAGCAACTTTTAAAATGGGGTTGGGGCAGGGACAATTTGAACTTTTGGTGATAAGTTTAAAAGCAGTGATACTAGATCATCTACCTGTTAAATGTCTTACTCAATTTCATTGTGAAAATGAATATTAGGTGAGAGGTATAACAGGCAGCTGGTGTAATATCACCCATTTTCCATTATCCTCCAAAGTTAAGACTATCCCTATGCCTTCAATACTATTTTTGTTACTTTATAAAAAAAAATTAGGCAGCATCGCTCCTCACATGTTAAAATATCAAAAAATTGATGGATGAGAAGGGATGAGAGTTATGTGCATCTTAGTCATCTTCCAGAAGCTAATTAACCCCAATGCCAATAGCAAATGACTCAGTGACAACTACACAACTGAACATAATGAACTAAAAACTTTTGCAAACTGCTCTGTATTAAAAACATAGAGCATAGGAGTAGGCCATTTGGCCCTTTGAATCTGTTCTACCATTCAATATGGCTGATCATGCAACTCGGTACCCTTTGTCCCCACACCTTTTCATTCCTTTAATCCTAAGAACTATATCTAACTCCTTCTCGAAAATATTGGATGTTTTGATCTCAACCACTTTCTGTGACAGAGAATTTCACAGGCTCACTCCTCTCTGGTGAAGAAATTTCTCCTCATCTCAGTCCTAATTGGCCCACGATTAGCTGTTACTCTCATCAAGCCACTTAGATGCAAGTGTCACTGACAAACAATGGGCTGCTCCCCCCACCACTCCTAAGTTTGAGAACCAGCAGGAGATGTGTGTCACTTTGATAGGGAGGCCCAATCAAATTAATTGCCTGCCAAATGGCTATGGAAAAAAATTAAAAGGTTTGGGGTTATGTTTGCAGAGAGCTATCAGGCACCTCCTGGCGGAAACCCAGTTGCTGAGAGGTATCAATTGGAGGGCAGTAGTTCACCATCACTAATCCATGCCAATAGAAATGGTGTCTGCTGCTGGTAATGCATCCAAAAAGAGGTTCAGAATTGATGAGGAACCTATGCCATAGGGCAGAATGGGGATCGTAGGGTCACTGATGTAGGCAAAGAGGCAATTGGATAGGAGCTAGCTCATAATGGGCAACCCTCTTCCTGATGCAGGATCCCTCAATGCACAACCCTCTGGGTACGAGAATATCAAAACTTTTACCACTCTATATAAAGATATTTCTCTGCAACTCTGTGGTAAATGGCTGATGCCTTACAGGGACACTGTGATCTCTGGTTCTAGACCCCTCTTAGGGAAACAGTCTCTCAGTATCTGTACTTGCCAGATCAAGTAATTTGTAGTCTGGAATTTGCAGCTATAAGATATTAAACTACCAAACTGATTTCATTCCACGATGAAACTTGAAGTAACTTGTAGCATCTGCACATGTACAGCCAAAAGCAGAATTCATGTCTGTTATCCCCTCCTCTTCCATATGACATGCTGAAGACTTTGCAGAGGAAAATCTGAAATAATTTGAACTGACACGATCTTTCATTTCTCCCCGAAATAACCTTGCCTGGTCAAGCAAGAAACTTTTTAATTAGATTTCTAAAAGTACTAAGTTTATAATGACTACCGAGGAACTGGTCTTGTCTTGGATAAACTAATTTTCTATTTGTGGAGTGCCACATTTTTCTATTAAGCTAAAAGTTCCATTGAAATTATAATTAAAAAAAAACTGTGTCTTGGTGAGAACTTCATTATTTTAAAAGTCAATTTTGGTTTGGAGCTATGAACCATGAGCTGAGAGATGAAGGCGAACGTTGGACTATAAACAGCAGTTTATGGTTAAAATCAAAAAAAAGAACAAACTGATATTTGCTTATGAGGTCAGGTCGAGAACTTAATTGCAGATGGATTCTTGTTCAAAAAAATTCTCTAAATGTTTCCGTTCTGGACATGCTTTATGCTTAAATAGCTAGCAGATGTTGAAAGTTAACTGGGGTTTCACTAGGAGACAACCAGACTAACAAAGAAGAGACAAGGTATGAACTAGTTTTGAACTGTATTTGTCTGAAGCATTTTGGCCTTGAAAGCTACAGGAAGGAGATTTGAATATTCCCTGGTTATCCTCCCATTATTAACTTGGTGAAAGTTCAGAAAAAGAATTTCAGTTTAAGAATTAAGTGAATGTCCTTTGGAACCTATGCAAAGCTATTTACATGCACCAACTACTTCAGTAACCAAACAAAATACAGTCCCATGTGCCTGTGATGTTACGGATCATGTAGTCTGCTTAAGTGAACCAGTCAGCTAAGTCTTTTTTTCTTTTGTTTTATCCATTAACTATGTCTTTTTGTCTGTCGGTCTTTGACAGTGGGGGCTAAAATCAAGAAAGATTAGGTTTAAGTCATAGACATGAGATTACCTTGTGGTTTAACTTTGCTTCATTACAGCAATTATCAATAATTTGTTAATTCTTTTGTTTACGCCGTAAACTTGGTGTCTGGAATTGATTATTCACAAAATCTATGATCTGTTATTTAAAAATGTCTAGTTAGGGATGCATTTGGATGATTCTGAGGGTCATCGAATGTTGCAGTTTTATTGTGCTGTGAATACAGGAATAGTGCGGCTATCTTGATTTGGCTGCCTGCCTTTGTGTTGTAACAGTCTGCTTAAATCCCACATGTATGTCCCAATTGTTACATTTGTTTTCTGTAAAATATTTTTAAAACATATAATTAGTGCATTTTATTTCCTGAATTGCTTGTTGGCTTCATAGCTTCATAGTAAAAGATTACACTATTACTGGATGCAGAGCTTTGGTATAGTTAGCTCTACGAACAAATTAGCATTTGGAATTTTTCCTCATAGGACACGTCTCACCTCTTCGCCCCACCTCCACCCCCCTCCATAAACACACACTAAATAATTGACCTCAGTTTTACTGTCTAAAGTAATCATATTTTCCATAAATAAGGAGACCAAAAAAAACTCTGCACAGTATTTTCAGAATTACAGAATTATAAAATGTGCAGAAGGAAGTCATATAGCCAAATGTGTCAGTGCAGGTTCTCCAAATGAGCATCATGCCATTCTCCTGCCTACTCCCCATATCCTTGCCCATTGGTTATTTGAATGGAAACAATCTGTGCAATCTTGAACCTACCCTCCACCATGCTTTCAGGTAGTACATGCCACACCTGAACCACTCATTGTGTGAAAGGGTTTCCCCTCACCTTGCATTTACTTATTTTGTTAAACATTTTAAACCTGTGCCTTCTTGTACTTGATCCTTTCATATTTGTGAGTTTCTCAGCATCTACTTCAGATAAGCTCTCTGTTGAAATAACTGCAACTAGAGTCTCTTACTCTTTATACTCTCCACCCTTGTAATAACTTACTACAACTGGATGTTTATTATTTAATGATGCGAATACACTTAAACCTGTGAACCAACATTTCCCAGTCTCACACCAAGAAATATTTTGCTTTTCTATTTTTCTCGTCAGTCTATGTGATTTAGTATTTCCCACATTACAATGGTGATATAGAACAGTACCCAAACTACATCTTTGGGTAAAGGAAACTACATTAGTTGATGGCATCCTTACAAAAGGTTAACACAATGAATGAAAAAAATTAATACACAAAACATGATTTTAGCTCTAAATATTCTTCATTGATATTTTAGTTAAATATTTGGATGAATTTATTTTAAGTGGCTTAGTACTGGTTAAAATAATAAGATTTTGATAGAAAAATTAAAGTTTTTTTAAAATCACACTGTCAATTTCAACTAATTATGGTTACATTCAGGAGTACTTCCACTACTCTTACACTAGAATTCATAAAACCTTAATAAATATTGAGCTTTCTTCTGATTTAATTTGTGAACGTGAATCCTCAAAATCACTGTTGATTGGTCAGATATGGTCGAAATAACTGAAATGCAATTAAACTAAATCTACACATTCCTTAATTGTGGAATCCTTGGTGAATACCTGTCTTAATTCATAAGTCTTTACCACTGCATTTTCAGTAGATGAAACTCAATATATGTAAGCTGCTGTAATTGGTTCAGTCAGTGAATGTATCAGGTCTCCTTTGTTAGGTAGGTTTTCATTAAATTTTTATGGAAAGCATGATTATCAGAAAAGAGAATACATATTTTAGAATGTTTTATACCTCGTTTTTGTTTAAATGTTTCTACTCTCAACACCGTGCTGATTAGACATATTATGTTTCACTCTGGGACATCAGTCATTGTCCCCTTTACTCTACTTTCCATACTGAGTTCTTTTTTTTAGATTAGATTAGATTACTTACAGTGTGGAAACAGGCCTTTCGGCCCAACAAGTCCACACCGCCCCGCCGAAGCGCAACCCACCCATACCCCTACATTTACTCCTTACCTAACACTACGGGCAATTTAGCATGGCCAATTCACCTGACCTGCACATCTTTGTGACTGTGGGAGGAAACCGGAGCACCCGGAGGAAACCCACGCAGACACGGGGAGAACGTGCAAACTCCACACAATCAGTCGCCTGAGGCGGGAATTGAACCCGGGTCACTGGCGCTGTGAGGCAGCAGTGCTAACCACTGTGCCACCGTGCCAACGTGTTCTATAGCATGGTCTCAGTTACAAGTTATTCTCAATCATAAATCAATAAATTAGCGAGCAGATACATTCATGTCACCAAAGGGAACTAAAGGAGTCGAAAGTACACATGAGTACATACATTACATATCCTACTGAACAGCAGTATGTGCTGATTTCAATTATCCTAGCTGGGGCAAAGAGCACCCAAGTTTGGTTTCATGATAGCCATGTCAGAGAGTTAGGGGAAAAGATATTGAAAAGCATTTTTCTTTTCACTCTTAATAGTCTCTCTTTCTCACCACCAACTCCAGAAAGTATACCGTTACTTAACAGTTGAAAACATTGTCAAATTCTGCTCCAGATAGCCACAGTGTTGCAGATCATGATATGTTTAGATCCTCATAAGTACCATGATCAACTGGAGGAGATACTGGGGTGAACAATAACCACAAAAGTATAACAAGATTCAATGTCAGTGAACACCATCAGAAACTGTGGAACAGATCATAAGTTTGGGCGAAACCCTAATTGCACATGTCTGATGATGGAGCACTGATGCAAAATGTCAAGTTCAAGTGTAGAATAGATTTAAGACAGCCTTTCCAATACTCCATCAATGAGTTTTGAACCCTTCTAATGACCGAGTTGCCTTTGCGACCTGGGTAACATCTACTTCTGGTAAAGACAAATGCAACGTATAGATTTACCATTTCTGCCATGCATCTTACTTCCAAATGTACTTTCCTTTTTATGTCTTTAATCAGCGCTATTCCTCCTATACCACCCTTTTACTATTAATGTGCCTCTAGAATTTCTCATGCTGGCCGTCAGTCTTTTCTTACAATCCTTCCACATTTTAAATATATTTTTTCTGATCTCCCCTCTGAACCTTCAGTTTTCCTCTTGGCTCTGAATTGCACTTACTACTTGACACATAACATATGCATTCCTAGTTCCTTGACATGATTTCCATCTCCTTTTTCATCCAGGAAGCTTTGGATCATTCAACTTGCTTTTCCCTTTTTGATACAGTTTGAAATATGCCTAAACCATTTCGCTTTTAAAAAGGTGACCCATTGTCCTTTCCTAATGTCATTCTAAACCTTAATAATAATCACTGTCTCCTGAATATTCCCTATTCAGCTACTTGGCCCATCATTTCTCCAAGAACCAGATCCTTTGTTATTGAACACGACACAATGTTGTTGAAAATTTTCCTGAATACAATCCAGGAACATTTGTTTGTGCTTTTTTCCTTATGCTATCACTGTCTCCGTCTACATCAGGGTAGTTAAAGATCCCAATTTTAACTGCTGTACAAAGTTTGCATCTTCCTGTAATTTCACTGCAGATTTATGCCTCTACATTGTTCCCAATAGTTGCTGGTCTGTAGTCTACACCAAGCAATGTAATTCAGTCCTTTATGTTGCTTAGCTCTTGTCAAATTGATTCTGCTCTCATTTCCTATTAGTTTTTAGCCCATAGGAACATGGGATTTAGGAGTATAACTAGGCCACAAGATCCTTTAAGCTTGCTCAACAATTCAATAAGATTGTGGCTGATTTGGGTGAAGTCTCAACTCCACTTTCCCATCTGCACACCATAACAGCCGAACCCCTTAACTATCAAAAACCGATCTAACTCAGTCTTGAATAAATTTTTCAAGACATAGCCTTTGCGGCCTTCTAGGGAAAAAAAAACTGAACAGATTAATGATGATTTGAACAGGGAAAAAAACAAGTCACTTTATCTCCATCTTAACACAGAAGACCTCTTTATCTGCAATGACATCTTCTAGTTTTAATCTTTTGCACAAAAGGAGATATCCTCTGGATATCCATCTTTTTCCAGCCCCATCAAAATTTTGTTTCAGTTAGATCACAGCTCATTCTTCTAAACTCCAAAGGGTATACATCTAATGTGGTCAATGTTTCTTCATAAGATGACCATTCTATAAGTTGAGTGAACCTTCTCTGAATGAATTTTAAAGTAATTATATCTCTTTTCAAATAAGGGGACCATACATTCTCCTTCCATTAAACTAGTATACTGCTTTTCCATTCCTTGTAACAAAACAGACAAATTCACATTTACTCCAGCTGCCAACCTTTTTGCCCCTTCATTAAACTTCTCTTTCTCCTTTTGTGGAGTCTTTACTTCACGTCAATTCTTCAATTACTGCTTATCTTGGTGCCATCAGAAAATGTAGCTTTGTACATTAGGTCCCCTCATTCAAATTGAGTGGATTGAACTGTTTCTCCAGCTTTGTTATGGGATTACAGCCTTATTTAAATACTTTGCAGGCTTTCGTGAGGCTGGTGCACAGTTTGTTACTGATATTAAACTGAAACCTGATAAACTTCAGTTGATTTAGTGATTCACAATGACAAACCTTTTTTGAACGCTCAAGAATGAGTTAAGATGAGACTTCTTTCTTAGGTAGTTATATTTTGCTGTGTGGTTACATTTCAGACGCCTACACAGTATTAATGCAGTTTAAAATCTAGGCACTCTGCTTTTACGTGTTTTTTGGAGGGAGGGTGGGGGGTGTGCAGGAGGCATTGTTTCAAAAACAGCATAAACAAAAATGTGGGTGCAAAAACGTGGAGGCTGACCATTTGGAAGGCATTAAAAGATGTGCACTGAGACATAGAATACTCTGAGAAGAGGGTCCAAGGGAAAACAAAAGCCAACAAATTTGTGCACCTTCTCAGGCCACTTCTATCCCCTGCAGCAGAGACTGCCGAGCTAGAATGAGGCTCTGGAGTTACACTAGTCAATGCTTAATTTTGATTTTATTTCAGAAACAGAACTATTTTTGCTAGCTGCAAGCATAAACCCTTCCTGAGAGAAAACTGCAAATGATAAAATGCAGTAAAACCCTTCAGCAATCCGAAGGCTGTCCCCTTGCTCAAGAAATAGTAGAGCAGCTTACAGTCACATTTCAAAATTATGGACTTCTCATTTCCAAACACATTATTTTTAATAGAGAAGCTGCTTGGTAGAAGAGATAAAGATTTTATATATACTCTCTGCTTCCACTGAATCATTGTTAAAATATTGGCAGCTTGCTGTACTGCATTGGCATATTTTCAGTAGGTTACACTAACACATGCAGGGCAGATGGTCTTGATGTTTCACTTGCAAGTCAAGACTAAAATATGCACATGGATACATCTACAATTTTCCATTGAAGCTGTTTATTCTTTTCTTAATTCTAATGGCTCATTCTGGCTAACTAAACTCCAAAAGTAAATCATTAATAGCTTTAATTACAAATGAATGTGCAAGGCCTAATTCACCCCTGCGTATAGGTTGACATTGATTTTATGCTTCAATGAAAACCAGGGATGGTAAAAATCTTTTGAATCCACAAACTCTTACTTCTCTTGTTAAAGAGGGATATTTGTAGCCATTTAAGACTTGGGATTTTGATGAAGTCAATCATTGACATTGTGAAATTTTAGATGCTGGATTCCACAATCTCTAATTATTCTGTTTTCAAACTCAATAAATATCAAAGCAGAAAAAGAGAAGGTTTAGGCAGGTAAACATTAAGTAATTGTTTGTGTCACTTGAGGAATTGGAAACCAGGAAACCACCAGAAAAAGAAGGGGGATTGAGAAGGAATGTTCACACATGTAGTTATCAAGACATGAAATGTTTGCCACATGTGGTGCTTAGGCAGAGACTAGAACATGTAAAATAAAAGTGGATAAGTATCTGGAATGGGAGATTAAGGATAGAGGGAAAGGGCAAAGATTTTGGATTAGAGTAGATGGACTTAATGGATTAAATACTGTTTATTTCTGTTGTTTCTACAAAACAATATAATTAGCATTATTTTCTTCCCAGTGGGATAAAAAGAAAAATCAAAATTCAACATTGGAGTGTAACATGCTCTTCTGCAGTTGGCATTGAGGCAGCAGTTTTCCGAATTGACAGTTCTAGCAAATTCCACAAAAGTCTACTTTTTGGTCCACATCTGGAGTAGAGGTATTGGTGTCTTAAAAATTATTTTAGTTTTTGAAAGTGCAGCAGAAATAAACAAAACAGCACCAACATTTAGATTTAGTTGTTAATTTGTCATGATTAAGGGTGATAAATATCTGGGCCACATGTGGTCAACTCTCAAGCAAAGTCCAAGTCAGTTATTAGTTGCAGCTACTATAACAGTTCATGTAAAGCAAACAGCAGTTCAAGCAGCAAACCATTACTAAATGAGAAGCATTTTCTCTACAGGGATCGATACTGGGTCCACTTTTGTTTGGCATTTATATAAATGATTTGGATGAGAATATAGGAGGCATGGTTTGTAAGTTCGCAGATTACACTAAAATTGGTGGTATTTTGGACAGTAAAGAAGGTTATCTAAGATTACAAAGAGGTTTTGACCAATTGGGTCAATGGATTAAGGAGTGACAGATGGAGTTTAATTTGGATAAATGCGAGGTTTTGCATCTTAGGAATACAAACAAGGGAAGGACTTAATGGATGGTAGGGACTTGGATAGTGTTGTAGAACAGAGAGAGACTGAGGGGTTCTGGTACACAATTCTGTAAAAGTTGCGTCATAGGTGGACAGTGTGGTTAAGTAGGTGTTTAGTACGCTTGCCTTCATTGCTCAGACCTTTAAGTATAGGAGGTGGGACGTCACATTGAGGTTGTATAGGACATTGGTGAGGCCTTTTCTAGAGTATTGTGTGCACTTCTGGTCACCCTATTATAGGAAGGATATTATGAAATGGGAGAGGGTTCAGAAAAGTTTTGGCAAGATGTTGCTGGGCACGGAGTGTTTGAGACATAAAAATAGATTGGTAAGACTGGGATTTTGTTTTCAATGGAGTGTAGGAGGTTGAGGGGTGTCTTTATTGAAGTTTATAAAATCATGAGGGACATAGATAATGTGATTGATAAAGCGTCATTTCTGTAGGGTGGGAGAGTACAAAACTAGGGGCATATTTTTAAAGGTGAGAGGAGAAAGCTTTAGAAAGGACACGAGAGTCAACTTTTTTTTTTAAAAAATAGTGTGGTTTGTGTGTGGAATGGATTACCAGTGAAGGGAGTGGATGCAGGTACAGTTACAATGTTTAAAAGACATTTGGATAAGTTCATGAATAGGAAAGGTTTGGAGGGATATGGGCCAAGTGCAGGCAGGTGGGACTAGTTTAGTTTGGGAACGTGGTTGGAGTGGACTAGTTGGACCGAAGGATTTATTTCCATACTGTATAATTCTAAATCAGCAATGAAATTCCAATATAAAAAAGAAATTGATTTTTTTTCCCTAGAGTGAGGAATAAGTTAAATTATTTCAGCTTCACATCATATCTTTCTAATTATTGTGAGACTGCACAAACTAGAAGTTATAGGCAACCATTGTAAGCAGTTATTAGTTGTTGCTTCCTAAATAGCCACGCACAGGCTTGAGATGCAAAAACAGCTATGAAAATGAATGAAGTATGCAAATTCTCCTCACATATCCCAGCGCAGTTTCCTCTGTTCAGTTGGGGATAATATTCGGAGCAGGACAATGAAGGAAATACAGAATCGGCGGAAAAGAAGATTTCAATTCATTAATACCCAACAAAAGAATCAAATTGCAATTGTCCCCTATGTGTTGCAGGAGGACATTACCATGCCATGTTGTGCACAATCATACATTTTGAAATTAATACACTCTAAACTGAAGACTCTTGAGCATGGGTACAATATGCACTTCACAGCAGACCAAAAATAGCTGAATTTTCTAAGTTTTCTTCTATTTTTATCTGACAGGAACTTAAGTGTAAAAATTTCTAAAGAATTACACAGCAAGCATGGTAGATGTCACACACTGCAGCTATTGAATATGACATTAAATTCTAAACCCTCTAAACTTCCTGTGTCTAAGACAGATAGTTAACTTCCTGTTGCATTTCTGTTGTGGCTGACCATTGATGGAAAGTTTAGTTGAATAAATATATCATGAATAATCTTAAATCTTGGAAACTGCCTTATCTGATCAAGAAGGACAACAATAATTTTTCTGATTTTTAACTTTATGGATTCACACAGACCAGGAAGGTTAGAGTTATACATGATTAATGATTACCAAAATAACTATCGTCATCGAGACATTTTGAGTACTCACCTTGCTCCGTCACATCATTTTTATAATTTGGAAGCACTGCTCAAAAAAGGTATTTAAAAATCAACAAAAATTAATAGGTGCTAAGAACAGATCCTCATGAATTCAGAGGTCTGGGTCAGGTGTAGGACTCCATGTGCCGAAGCATGGACCAGTATTCACAGTGCCTCTTGCCATTCACAATACAGTGTATATGGTGTACACCTACCATTGTTTGTTCATACCTTACACTGAGTTCACGCTGAGGTGATAACAGTAACAATTCGTTCATTTTTAATACCACATACAAGAGAAAAAAGTTAAAAAGGGTAAATTCATTCACATTTTGCAGTATTTTGTAACACAGCCACATGTATCTTCTGCAAGCTTTGCTCTGTGGAAACATAACCCCTCATTGGCTGGGCATAGAATGGGGGTTTTGGTTGAGAGGAGAAAACATTTATCTGTCAAACAAAAAATCTATGATAATCTTCTAACAAACACGATGAAAGGTAATGTTAAAGTATAGGCAGTGAGCTGAAAGCTGTACGGCAAAAGGTACAGGTTTTCAACTAATGCAGAACACTGCCTTAACTCTATTTGTACTGAATGATTTTTCAAAGCTCTCGTTTTCTATAGTGCAGAATCTATTGAGAATACTCTTGCGAGTTTAAAACAGGAAATTAGAAATCTGTATGAAACAGATGCCATCTAATGCTTAGTACCAAGCAGAGAAAATGCCAGAGAAGCAGGCTGGCAGTATCTGTGGAGAGAGAACTTGAGTTAAGATGTTGAGTCTCGTATGGTTCTTCAGAAGAGTTCATTAGACACCCCAGATTACACTTGGGCTTTCAGTCATTAAAGTTGTCTTGTCAGAAGTTTGGAGAGATGGGTGTTTTTAGTATTGATATAGCTGCTGAAGGTTTTGCCTTTATCCTGCCAGGGACTCAAGTGGAAACTCAAAGCACTGACCTGTTTATGGTAACTGTCTCTGCAATAAATAAAGGGAATATGAACTGGATGAAAGCTTGAATTATAATGTACAAAATGGATTAAACATATAGCTGGATGAAAATTAACCAGAAGATCCAATGTTTCAGATAGCATTATGCTGTGACAGAACACTACATATCAACAGGAAATTACAAGGTTAACTTCTGATGTTTTTTTTTAAACAGATCCAACTCCAATTCTTAGTGAAATGTAATATTGTTGACAATATTTGCAATTTGATTGCACCGCAAGGTTAATTGAATGCAGCACAGCACCAATTAATATTTCTGAATATTCAGAAAACTATATGTTAAAAGATGTTGATTTTTAACTTTTGATTCAGAAATACTGCTGCAGCAAAAGCACCTGACTTCTAGAATATTCTGGCAGAGACTTGACCTGGCATTTTCCCGAGAAACATATTCGTACCAAGAGCTTTAAATCCTTGTTATACTTGTCTTGCCCTGATTCTAAAAATATAACTCCCAGCTTTTGAAGTCAGTAATTAGAAAATTGTAGGCCTATCAGCAACATCTATTAGAAATATGCAAGATTCAGCTGTATGTTGACAAATTACTTTAGCACAGACGTGATTGGCTACAATATCAGTTCTTATTTTACTGCAAACATTAACTCTGCACAAATGGCAGTCATTTTTATTCATAATAGAATTTGACCATTGAGGTGAGCCCTGTGAATTTATTTTAGATAAGCTAACTATGTTGTGCTTTAAATATTTTACAATTGACTGTACAGTAAACTAATTTATGGATTTATTTTGTTGACTAAACTTTAATGGCAACACTGCTGACATCTTTCTTTAGGTCACATATTTACTTTTCAGTGAAGAAAAAAATCTTGTTAATTTGCAACGACATTCACTACTTCTGTGTTCACAGTCCATTCAACTACATTTACAGAATCTAAAATTACAGGTATTTTAAACATCAAAGTCACATGCCTATTCTATCCTCTTCTCATGAAAACAAGATTGCTCATCAAAATCTTTCATAACTTGGAGTCCATAGAACATAGAAAAGTACAGCAAAGAACAGGCCCTTCGACCCATGATGTTATGCCGAGGATTAATCCTAATAAGACAACCTAACCTACGCACCCCTCAATTCACTGCTGTCCATGTGCACGTCCAGCAATCACTTAAATGTTCCTAATGACTCTGCTTCCACCACTACCGCTGCAACACATTCACAACTTTCTGAGTAAAGAACCTACCTCTGATGTCTCCTCTATACTTTCTCCTAATATCTTAAAACTGTGACCCCTTGTGCCAGTCAGTCCTGTCCTGGGGAAAAGTCTCTGGCTATTGACTCTATCCATGCCTCTCATTACCTTGTATACCTCGATCTGATCAAAGCCAAAGGCTCGGCAATCTTCTTGCTGGCTTCCTAGAGAATCCTAAGATAAATCCCATCCTGGCCTGGGGACTTAGCTATTCTTACACTTTCCAGAATTGCTAACACCTCCTCCTTGTGAACCTTAATCCCGTTTATTCTAGTAACCTGTACCTCAGTATTCTACTTGACAACATTGTCTTTTCTAGTGTGAATACTGATGAAAAATATTCATTTAGTACTTTCCCCACCTTCTCTGACTCCACGCACAACTTCCTACTACTATCCTTGATTGGCCCTAATCTTACTCTTGTCATTCTTTTATTTCTGATATACCTTTAGAAAGCCTTAGGGTTTCCTTTGATCCTATCCACCAATGACTTTTCACGTCCCCTCCTGGCTCTTCTTAGCTCTTTCTTTAGGTTTTTCCTGGCTAACTTGTAACTAAGCCCTCACATCTCATCCTAACATAAGCCGCCTTCTTCATCTTGACCAAGAAATTCAACTTCTTTAGTAAACCACGGCTCCCGCACTCGATAACTTCCTCCATGCCTGACTGATATCTCCTGGAATAAGCTCCACATTTCAATTGTGCCCATCCCCTGCAGTTTCCTTCCCCACCCTATGCATCCTAAATCTTGCCTAATCACACTATAATTGCCTTCCCCCCAGCAATAACACTTGCCCTGCTGTATATATCTCTCCCTTTCCATTGCCAAAGTAAACATAACCAAACTGTGGTCACTATCACCAAAGTGCTCACCTACATTCAAATTTAACACCTGGCCGGGTTCATTACCCAGTACCATATCAAATGTGGCCTTGACCCTTGTTGGCCTGTCAGGAAACCCTCCTGCACACATTGGACAAAAACTGATCCATCTAAAGTACTTGAACTATAGTATTCCCAGTCAATACTTGGAAAGTTAAAGTCTTCCATAACAATTATCCTGTCACTCTCGCTCCTATCCAGAATCATCTTCGCTATCCTTTCCTCTGTCTCTGGAACTATTCGGAGGCCTATACAACTCCTTTCCCAATTCTAACCTCAGCCCATACTACCATTGACTAACAATGCCACCCTCCTCCTCTTTTACCATCTTCTCTGTTCTTACTGAAACATCTAAATCCCAGAACCTGCAACAACCATTCTTGTCCCTGCTTCCCCTCTGTCTCCAATTTGGTTAGCATCAAGTTCATCAACTTATATGCAAATATCTTTGACAACTTCTTCATTTTAATTTAATTCAACTAGGAGTACTGAGCCTTCAATCATAGTTTAATGCACTGCCCCAGGTGCACTTGGAGACAGGGGGACATTTATTCAGGCAGGAAGAAGCCAGTGGGGAACTCCTCTATTTTCTGTCCCACTGTCAATAGATGGCCTTAAATGGAAAATGAACCAAGTCACAGATGGGGCAGTTGCTATGTGGAAAGCCTGAAAAGCAAACTCTATCAGAGTGCTTGTGGGCTCCTAGGAGTCAATCATTGAAGAATTTCAGCGGCTGATTAAGGGACCTGGCACTGAGAAGGGAGGTGAGGGAGATGTGAGGAAGACATGGTCTCATATAAAATTGTCCCTACCACTGCTGCTGACCGCCATCCTCCCTCACCTCTCTATGGCCTGTGTTGATAGCAATTCTCTGCTACTAGCAAATGTCTTACCATCAACAACCATTGCTCTCCCAGTGGCACTGTCTGTAATGGACAGCTACCAGCCTCTGCTTTACGAGTGACTGCAGTGAAAGGCTGTTGACCTTGCAGTGGAGGGGGTCACTGCAGATGGTCTTTGAGGGCAACCCCAATCAACTCTGCATCTAGGAGGACTGGCTTCAGACACCACCACTTGATATGTAGGTGGCAGCCTTGTTTGGATGATTAACAACAATGAGGGCACTGGTGGAGTAGAAGCAGTGGCAGGATGAATGCTATCATCTTGAGAGATGGCAATCTTTTCATGTTACACAGTGGCACTGGCATTGCCCCTGTGGGCGGGCCTCAGAAATTCTAGGAAACATTTGTGAACAGAATGTTGAACTACTAAAACATATTGCCAACCCTTTATAAACTGCAATCTAGGCCATGATGACAGCAGTGCCAGCTGGCATGGCAGCAAATTTACTTTGCATGCCAGAAGTCAGTTTCCATTGCAGCAGTGTAATAGGAAGTTGTTGTGTGTGCTTCAATAGAAAAGGTCATGTCAACTATCAAATGCTACATCATGATTGGGTCCAGAAGAACACAAAATTTGTCATTCTTCACCCCCACTATAAAGTATGTGATCCAAGCTTTGCACCAAGCCCTGTGTCATATTGGAGTCAGAATCCTCCACGTTCCTTGCCATTAACCACAGGCTGTCAGGTTTCCCATGCAGCAAGTGTTTTATTAGGTATACCCATCAACATTCTCCTGTAACAAAAACAGAAATTGCTGGCAAAGCTCAGCAGGTCTGGCAGCATCTATGGAAAGAAATCAGAGTTAACGTTTTAGATCAAGTGACCCTTGACGAGTTACTAGACCTGAACCATTAACTCTGATTTAGAGTCATAGAGATGTACAACATAAAAATAGACCCTTCGGTCCAAGTCATCTATGTCGACCAGATATCCTAACCTAGCCCCATTTGCCAGCACCCGGCCCATATCCCTCCAAACCCTTCCTATTTATAGACCCATCCAGATGCCTTTTACCTGTGCAATTGTACCAGCCCCCACCACTTCCTCTGGCAGCTCATTCCATCCAATCACCATCCTCTGTGAAAAAGTTGCCCTTTAGGTCCCTTTTATATCTTTCCCCTCTCATCATAAACCTATGCCCTCTAGTTCTGGATTCCCTCACCCCGGGGAAAATACCTTATTTGTTTATCCTATCCATGCCCCTCATGATTTTATGAATCTCTGTAAGGTCATCCCTTCACCTCTGGCATTCCAGGGAAAACAGCCCTGGCCTATTCAGCCTCTCCCAAGAGCTCAAATCCTCCAACCCTGGCAAGATCTTTGTAAATCTTGAACATCCTTCTGATAGGAAGGAGACCAGAATTGCATACAATATTCCAACAGTGGCGTAATCAATGTCCTGTACAGCCGCAAAATGACCTCCCAACTCCTGTACTCAATTTCTCTCCATAGAATCTGCCAGATCTGCTGAGTTTTTCCAGCAATGTCTGTTTTTGTTTCTGATTTACAGCATCCACAGTTCTTTTGGTTTTCATTTAGCATTCTCCTGTAGACTGCACTAACAAAGCCTACAACTGAGTAACAAACAAAACTAAAAATTGCTTCAGAAACACAAGTTTCAAAGTCAAATACACAGATGAGGAACCAAACAAAGGACAGCAGATGCTGGCAATCTGAAACTAAAATAAAAATTGCTGGAGAATCTCAGCAGGTCTGGTAGCTTCTGTGGAGAGAAAACAGTCATGTTTCGACTTCAGCGTCCCGAAGGGACATTGAACTCAAAATGTTGACTCTGCTTTCTCTCCACAGATGGTGCCAGACATGCTGAATTTCTCCAGCAATTTCTATTTTTGTTTCAGATCTCCAGCATCTGTTGCTGTGTTTTATTTCTCACCCATGTATTCAACTCAAACTTGTGTTTCCTCACCCTCTTGAGAGTTGCTTTCTCCTTTCTTGCCTCATGCCCTGACTGCAGTTTATTTGGTGAGGTGCCATGTGTAGACTGTGCCTCCATGCTATGGAACAAGCAACAAGAGAAGGCCATTCAGCCTCTCAAGCTTGCTCTGCCATTCAATAAGCTAATTGATGATTGGAGTTTAACTTTAGTTCTACATTCCTGCATATCTCCAATAATCTTTCATTCCTTTTGTAATCAAGAATCTATCAACCTCTGCCTTAAAATATTTAAAAGAATCTGCATCCACTGCTTTTTGAAGAGAATTCCAAAGACTCGTAACTACCTAAGAGGAAAAAAAAGTTTCTTCACCTGTGTCTTAAATGAGTAACCCTTATTTTTAAACAATGACCTCAGATTCTAGATTCTACCACAAGAGGAAACATCCTTTCAACAGGGTCCCAAATAGAGTTAAAATTAAATCACCTTTGATATTTCTAAAC
This sequence comes from Chiloscyllium punctatum, assembly GCF_047496795.1. Lineage (NCBI taxonomy): Eukaryota > Metazoa > Chordata > Chondrichthyes > Orectolobiformes > Hemiscylliidae > Chiloscyllium > Chiloscyllium punctatum. The sequence continues at coordinate 42,057,313 of NC_092775.1, read as the reverse complement.
TCCAGAGGATAGTGGCCCAGCCTGGCTAGCCTTTCCACTTATTCCAGATATTAGTCTAGTAATCTTTCTCTGAACTGCTTCCAATGCAGCAACATCCTTTTGGAAGTACAGTGACCAGTACTGTACACAGTACTCCAGATGCAGTCTCAAAGTCTTGTACAACTGAAACATAACTGTCTCGCATGTCTTCAATTCCCCTTGCAATAAACACATTCTACTAGCATTTCTATTGCTTGCTGTACCTGCATATTAACCTTCCATAATTCAAGCACTAGGCCACCTAGATGTCTCCATATATGCCACCTCTGGCAAGATGATGGCAGAGCAAGACATGAATGCCACTTGTTAGTTTTATTCATCTACAGTTTATAGATTCAAACAGAATGGAAGACGAGGAAGAGGTAGGATGCTAGAAAGAAAATTCAGAAAGAAGATACCGTCGTCTTCTTTAATGCTGTCAGCCTCTTACCAATGACAGCATCAGCAAATGGCATCCTAACAATAGCCTGCACCACCTCCTTCACACAAATTAAGATTTGTAGGCAAGCCTCTCCAGTCAGCACCTGCTAGCTCTGGTTGTTCACTAACTTATCTGGAAGATGAAGTCTGCAAGAGAAAGGTAAGTATGTGAGTGCAATCTGTTTGGGCAATGTGACCATCATAGATGAATAGCTGCTGGTGTGTACAAGCTTTTTATTGTGGCTTAGAGCTGCAGTTGGCACAGATATGGATTTTGAACATATATTTTTTGACCTTGAGAACTTATGGGAGGTCACTGAACTTGCCTCACTGCATTATCATCCTAGGGGGTTGCCTCCTGATATTGGATGAAACACCAAATCGAGATATTGTCCCTCATTTATATGGATGCATATCACATGAGTCCTCCTGGTGTCTTAGCCAACATTATTGTCAACTACTACCAGCAACAACAACTTACCCTGGCAGTCACAATTTGACTTTTCTGGAACCTTGCTGCATGAAAATTAGGTAACGTGATTGACTTTACCTCAAGAATCGTTTATTGGGAATGAATTACAAGGAGATTTCTTGAGGATTCAAAGAGGTGCAATGTTATCCAGAAATTGCTGGAAAAACTCAGCAGGTCTGGAAGCATGTGTGGAGAGAAATCAGAGGTAATGTTTCAAGTTGGGTGATTCTTCCTCAGAACTGAGTTTAAGTTCCTAATTCTAAGGAAGGGTCACTTGACACAAAACATTACCTTTGATTTCTCTCCACAGACGCTGCCAGACCTGCTGAGCCTTTCCAGCAATTTGTTCTTGTTTCTGATTTACAGAATCTGCAGATCTGTTTTATTTGCTACGTAATCCATTTGAATTAGCCCCTCAATAACAATTTTGCATACAGTGCCAATTTTTAATGACTGACCAATTATCAGAACATGATCACTTTTTTTCTTACTGTTAATTATTTGGACAATTGCTCTTTCATTTGGTGTGAATTCATATCTCATTGTCTATATTAAGACATGTTGTCCAGGAATACCCACCACCTTTGCCTTTATAAGTTACATTTATAAATATATTCAGGGGCTGAAACAATGAGTTTTCACATCTGCTTTGTTCCTATTTCTGACAGCTAAGTATCAAAGCCAGAAAATTATTATATCTTTGCCTCCACCAGTATTCCTATTTTCCTGCTCCCAGATCTTCCAAGGGTGAAACTGACTAATTAAATTGAAATCAGTAAAATAAATTCTCTAATTGCCATTCAAAGATAGGGATAAGACTCTCTAGTAATCATTTGCTGATAAAATGAGGGCCAATTATACATCGTCAAATACAGGGTACCACCTGAAAAAGGTGTGTTGGAGGCAGATTAATAGTGAAAGTGAAGTAAAATAAAGTAAACTCTATAAATACTTAGAGAAATCAAGTTTGCAGGGCTAGAAGGGGGAGAGGAGGCAGTGGCATATCAGCTGAAACAGTCATGGAGAGAGCCAGCACAGACTTGATGGGCAAAATGATGTCTTCTGTGTTGTGACTATTTTTATGGTTTTATTTTAAAATTCATTTTCCCATTAAATTTCATGCAGCTTAATTTGTCGATACTTACAAAGGTTAACATTCCAATTTTGGATTTATCTAACAATAATGCAATGGTGCTGAAAGTAATAAAAACAGAAAATGCTGGAAATATTAGGTGGTTCTGGCATCTTCTGTTGAGAAAGAGAAGTAATCTTGGCCTAAACCCAACTTCACAAGATAGAAATTAAAAGCGGAACCTGTAAGTGTGAAATAAGAGCCTGGTTTCAGATTACTTAGGAATGCATGTCAAATATTGCTCAAGGCCAAACTCTGAAAGCAACTTAATCAGGCTATTTAATTGGTAAAGGTCTGCTAAATCTTATGCATGTCACTTATCTATTCAATCAGTATTGGTAGCGCATGTTATACAAATTATAGCACTCTGTTCCAAGTTAGATTGATATATAAAAAAAACAGAAGTTAATTTGTTTCCTTACAATACTGGTCTAGTTATCTAGTTGTTACATATTTAGTTCATCAGCTTTAACCATATTTAACTTGAATCTTAACAAATACCAAATGAAAATTTAAGAAGCTTATTTTCTCAGCATAGACCTCAAATTCCTCAGTAGGTAAATTCAGCATGATATACTGGTTCTAAATGCATATCAAATACACCTTTTGACCTCTCCATTGGTAGCATCCACAATAATGCTGTCAAGCTGTTTTCCCACTGTGGATGCTCAGACATGTACTCTCTTGCTAAAATCAGGAAAAATACACAATGTTACAGAAGTTCAAAGCTGGGATACAGTCTGACCACTGTCTCTTGTTACATGCAGAAAAAATATAAAACAGCATCAATCCACTCTAGTAATAGGATGAGGAGGTGCATTTTTGGAAAAGAGATTTGAGAAGTTAGATCTTTCATTTATTAGCACATTTAGGGTTAAGGAATGGCGCAAAAGCTCTTCAGAATTCTGAAGGTCATAACAAGTCAAATGCTTTCACTGCTTAGGTGAGAGAGCAATGAGGAATGATAGTGATAGGAATGAGAATTGAAGATGAGGAGGTGGTAACTACTTTTCTTTTTTCAGTTGGGTGGATTTAATTCCCATTACATTGGTACACACATCAACCCAGTCCACTTAATTGCAGATGAGGCCACACATCAATCTCCAAGTGGTGGAGAAACTACCTAGAGGCACTGTATAAAGACACAATGAAGAAATCAATTGAATATGGTGTTAAAGGATCTTCACCAAGTATAAACACTGGAATAAACTGACTGGGCTGAAATGACTAATTTCTGTGCAACAGATTCTATATATCATTTAGCTTCAGAAATGTACACAGCACATCCAAATTTATTTAGCTCACTAACTTAATGTATGCGTTACTTGCCAAATAGCAAATTTCATATTTCACTTGCAAATTCTCACCTCATTTTAAATATCATTGCTTCTACTCTTTCAGATTACTTATGTCATTGAGCGATGCCATTAGTTCATTGCCTCACCTCAACAACGCAGCAGAATCAGGAGGATCAATTTTAATATGGGTATAATCAGAGTGAGGAGGATAATCTGGAGCAGAAGAGACACCCCAATGGAAAGCTCAGTGGGAGGCTTGTGCTAAGGCATCATTTAGAAGAATCTGCACAGTATCCCACCTGAAACCAGCAGGGATGTCAGTGCCAAAGGTGCAGAATAATCAGATCACAAGCCCAAGGGAATGGTTCCCCAGTATAAGGTAAGCTACATAGAGTAGCATTACCACTTCCAGTCACAAAAGGAGATTATTGAGTAATTTCCCCATCTGTCAGGGCATGAGCCATCAGGATTGATTTACGCAAAAGTTCTTTTTAAAACAAGACAATAAATAAGATCTGCCCATTGAAAAATATATTGTTTGGCTGGAAGTACTGCCTCATTTCCAAGGTTGGCACAATGGTATCAGCAGACGTACATACATAAAATAGGTGGAAAGCTGATACATAGCACACACAACCTTTTAACCCTCTCCTCCCCTTCTTACACCACCATACAGCTAATTCATTCTACAGCATCTAATGTTGTTGCCTCCTTCATCTTTTGATGATTCCAACATTTGAGAGAGTATATAATGGCAACAGAAGCAGACAACCATATCAACGTAAGGCAATATTAAAAGGAACAAAATATTGACAAAAATTTTGACAATCACCCCTGACACTAGGTGGCACCATACTTTAAAGAACCCAAAGTCATAATAAACATGCAAATATATTCAGGGTTCTCTTCTCCACAAGATAAGATTCTGGCCACATTTTTAAATTAGGAACTACATCTTAAGATCGATTATTAGAGCAAAATAATTACAATTACAAAAATACAACTATTGTCGTCTCAGTTATGGCAATGCAGAATAGGAATGTAATTCTCTGGAGCTTTGAAACTAATTAAACAAACAGTCTGATACCTAATTCTGTCTGAGTTTAAAGTTATGTTGTTCAGTTAAATCTCACTTGGGAATAAAGGAGTGGGAGATGAAGCAAGATTTTAGTTCCTTTGTTAAACAACAATTAGAAATACTAAGTCTATACAGGAAATAATTTGAATCATTAAAAAAAATCAGTAAATAAAAACTATCTATTATAGTACTTTGGTTAAAATATATTATATTTAGTAAATTAACCAATTAAGTTCAGCAGTATGGAAAAGCTTCACTTTTTAAATTATGGAGATTAGAACCAGAGTATTAATTAGCTATTCAACCTTTTAAACATTCTCAGTGGTAGGCGTGGCATTTCCTGTATAAACTTAATATTTAAATTATCATTCCTTCAGATCATAAAAATATACTGAGTAGCATGTCACAGTCTAAGTGCCAAAATGTGTCTTCCCCAGATGCCTTCATAAATCGCAAGATTAAGGGACTTTTTTCAAAGTTTCCAAATCACTGTTTCAGTGTCACTGACTGAACCTAGGTCACCATCAGACCCAACTGACTAAAGCACTGACAAGAAGTTACAACCCCAAATATTGGTCAGGATAACTTCATCTGTTGTTAGCCTCACTCTTTTTCCTTCCCTACCTTTTTTGATCCTCAAGCTATTCATCCTTACCCAAATTCTATTTATGCTTTGACCTCCCCCCACCCCCATTACCAACTGCCCTTCGCACCCTTGTCCTGCCCCCAATTATCCTCCACCGGCCATCCATGATCCTTGAACATCCCTTTGTCACACTGATCTGACCACTCTTATGATGGACTCTGAGGACCTCAGTATTGACCTTCCCTCTATAATCCTGGATCTCCCCACAGTCTATTCAATGGTCTGGCAAAGCTCCCTATGAAAGAAAAACACCAATTACTCACTTCCGATATATCAGGAAGACTATCTTTCCTTCTGCACATCATCTTCAACTGTTTGTGAATCTGAGGGCAAATGTTTTTTGTTTTCTGCAGAGGTAATTGCAAAAGGCACCATGTAAGTTGGCAAAATGTTATTTATTGGGTGTGTATAGCATGTTAATTCATTTTTAAAAGGTCCCTCCCCAATGAATGTGGATCTAGCTTCGTGTTGACAAGCAATCTGTCACTACCTTCATTCCCTCTTACATCTGTGATCAGGAACCTTCCTTCATATGATTAAATCTGCCATCAACCTCCGTTCCACTGGTGGAACCAGCACAAAAAATATGCATTCACTGGATATTTAGAATATAATTGTCTGACTGGACTGAGTCAACATGGATTTAATGAAAGAATAATGTGTTTGACAAACTTAATAGTGTCTTTTTGAGAATTGGAGAATTTGGATGTTCAAAAAAGCTTTTGCTAAAGTCCCACACAGTGAACAAAATTAAAGTGTATGGGATTTTAGGTAAAACACTAGTACGAATTGAGGATCGGAGGCCTCTTACCCGAAGCGTCGATTCTCCTGCTCCTTTGATGCTGCCTGAACTGCTGTGCTTCTCCAACACCCCACTGACAAAGCACACAATCAGTATAAGTGGGTCAGTCTCGAGTTGGCAGACGGTGGCCAGTGTGCTACCACAACTATCAGTGATTGGGCCACAGTGGTTCACAATCCATATCAATGATTTAGTTGTGAGCGTTAATTGCAGTGTTTTCAAGTTTGCAGAGGAGATAAAACTTGTTGGAAATGTGAGGTGTGCAAAGAGACTTCAAGGAGATTAAGGCAGACTGAGTGAGTGGGCGAGAACATGGCAGATGAATTATAACATGGAAAAAACTGTTAGATTATTCATTTTGGTATGAGGAATGAAGGGTTAGGCTATTTCTTAAATTGAATTGAATGAACTGATTGTCATGTGTACTGAGGTACAGTGAAAAGCTTTGTCTTGAGAGGTCAGAAAGTATTGTCCAAAGGGACATAGGTGTCTTTGTTCTTAAGTCACTGAGTTCTAGTATGAAGCTGCATCAAGCAGTTCAGAAGGCAAATCTTTACTGTAAGAGAGTTCGACTACAGGAGCAAAGTTATTTATTTCAGTTGTATGGAACATTGGCAAGAACATACATATGGTATTGTGTGCGGTTCTGGTTCCTTGCCAAAGAAAGAAGGGTGTGGTAAAGGATCACCAGACATCCCTGGAACGGTGGCATGGTCTTATTAGGATAGATTGAGGACATGGGGCCAATATTTTATGTAATTTAGAAAAATGTGAAGCAGCGTACAAAACTCTTAAAGGATGTTTGCCCTGTATTTGATGTTTGTAACCAAAAGGACACAGTCTCAGAATAAAAGGCATTTAAGGCTGAGGTGAGAAGGAACTACATCACTGAGTGGTGAATCTTTAGAATACACACCCCAGAGGACTGTGGATGCTCAGTCATTGCATAGGTTCAAAATAAATTTCTAGTTACTAAATGACTTAAAGGGATAGGTGGACAGCATGGGAAAATGGTGTTGGTGTTGAGGTAGAAGATCAGTCATGATTTACAATGGTAGAACAGGCTTGAGGGGCTGAATTATCCACTTGATCCTATGTTTCTGAAGTTCCAACCATTTTCGATGTTGCTTTCTCCATGGAAGGTTGCTGACCTATTGAGTTATTTGTAATATTTTCCACTCTTTTTCAGGCCTCCAACTTTGAGAGTATTTTAATTTAATGTTACTATCTGATCATATCTATCTGTACACAGTCTTTAAAAATACATCCACGTACCTATTGAATTAATTCATCTAGTTTCATTTAGCCTTCCCAAGCAATTTATCCATGCATCAGTTATCATTTTTATGCAATAATTGGAGCAAGATTTGCTGGATACTCAATCCAAAAGAATACCCTTCAGTTTTGTACTTTTGCAATGAACACATTATCTGCAACAAACACATCAAATACCTTCACCATTTCAAGAGTTTCTATTGGGTATTGGTCTTGTCTCCTCCGCTGACAACATAACTCCTCTTTTGGCATTTATTTATCATTTAGTTTGCTAAGAGCAGTTTATTATCATGGTCAATACACATTTCACATGGTAACACAAATGATAATTAAATCTCAGTATGCAAAATAATAAATGATGTATCAATGAAACTGTGAGTGAAAAGCCATAGTAAAGTATGTTATTAAACCAACAATAAAATGTTGTGAAGCTTAATTTGCACCAAATACAATTCAGTGTATTGTGATGCATGTGCAGTTCAAATTATTTGGAAATTTTATCATTTATTTTCAAGATTGGAAATGTTTGTCTCAAGTTATAGCAGTTTAATCTATCAGCTTATCAAGTTTTATACGAAATGGAAGTTTACTATAAAGGCTAGACATGTGATTTCTATCAAGCATAGAGGCATGTAGATAAAATCATTTTAAAAGACAGTTTCCACAATGGGAGCAGGTGAAAAACAACTTGTAAGGGTGAGCTAGTTGGAGAACATGACCTTCATTTATATTTTGTACAATTTGCCTTCACAATCCTATCAGATATTAAATGATACTTTGAATGAATCATTCAGGAAATTTGCTTTTACTGGTTTGTGCCCAAATCATTCTATTCCTAAAGGGATATTTAAATGGTACACTTTTTTCAACTTCAACAACAGGTAGGATTTTAGTCAATTATAGATGCATACAGGTGTTCTGCATTCTACAGTTATAATTCAACAAAACACGACCAGTGCTAGTAAAGTGAATATGTGGTTAAAGAAAAAAAAGGCTTCACTGCTTTAAACAGTAATGGAAATTCAGAAGCTGAAAAAGGTCAAACAGGCATCATTTCATTGCAATGGAAACTCAATGCAAGACATGCAATTTACTAAATATGTTCTATAGAATGAATTTGTACTAACATCAGCATAACGTGAAACAGCTCAAAAAGGTCTAGTTAATATCTTTCATCCACCTGTATTTTCATTCAATAGATGAAATTAACATTAAGAGCTTTGATGTGTTTTGGAAAATAAGAAAAAGAAAAAAAACCACAATGTGAATGAAGGTGAAAATGTTGCCACAAAGCAAAGCTGTTGCATTAAAGGTACATGCAGAAAGGTCAGTATATACTGAATGAAAAGATACCACTACAAACCACATTTTATTCCACTTACCTACCAACCAACTGTTAACTTGAATTGCACACAGATACTAGAAGACTATGCTTATAGAGTAACAGGCATTCTATTGCTGACATGGGGGACTTTACAAAACATATTACTTAACTTTCTGGCCTGATTACTTCTGTAAAATTTATAGAGATAACCTACTTCACTCAGTATTCATTATCCATTGATTTTTCTACTCATGGATCTGCATCCTTATGGAGGTAGGCGCCAGATCGCATCTTAATTTCTTTTCATGCTCTCATCCAGTTTCTCACACAATAAACATTGCGTGTTCCATCGTGATACATAGAGAGGCAATTTTTTTAAAAACGTCTGTGGGAAGTCCGTGCTCCTTTCCTTCACAGAAAACGGGGACTGAATGTATTTAATTATTGGTATTTACATCGTTCAAATTAGATTGGATTTGGAAGAAATAGTTCAGATACGAATTCCAGCAACAAGAGATGCTTATTGCACTGTTCATGCCAATTTTTTTTCATAAATAAACAAAGCATGAAATCTTACATCCAGCAACAATAACTCGATCTGTCAGGGCAGTCAAAATTACAGGAAAATAACAATGCATTTTGATGCATGAATATACAGGTTATAACAGTGTTAATCCAGAAGACAGAACAATCAAATATTAACTTGTGAATTTTCTACCCGCAGTAGTGTCTGAGCAGTGTAGTCAGGAACCAAATAAATCTAATTGAAAATCTGATTAATTCATTCTGAAATTGCATTTCTTATAAAACAGCATGCTTTACTATATTGTCTTAATAAATGAATTAACAACAACAACAACAACGAATTTCTAACTCCAAGAAATTGATTGATATCATAGGAAATAATTAACATCTTTTAAATATGAAATTAGCAAGTACGACCCCCTGCCTGGAATCACTTAGTTGTATTTGATCTAATTTTTGATTAGTCATTTTATAATGTATAATGTTTGAAGATGGATTTTGATACAAGTATGGGCAATATGAATCCCTTTCTCTGTGACAATGTCAAAGGTGATATAGATGGAAAGCTCACTGTAACCAAAGTCTTGAACTTTTCAGTTTTTTAATAGTCAATGAGCTGTCTTCTGAACTGAACAATAAATAGAAACGTAATGTAACTAAGTAAAGGGGAACTCACACAGTGTTATTTCTGGAAATCAAATACTCTTTAGCAAATGGATATAGTCTCCCATCAGAGACATAAACTACAGCTTTGACATCTTGTTGATATACTTTGAGTACACAAGCATTCATTAAGGTCATCAGCTTCTCATTATCTCCCCCCTATTCATTTGGTGGCCCACTACCTGGTTATTAAATGTTCAGTAAAGTAATTTTATTGTACCAGCTGAACAGGAAAGGTTCAAGGACTCTAAGTTCTTTTTCAAATATGGCGTTGGAGACAGATGAATTTGCAACAGCTAAATTATTGATTATTTATAATGGACTGGTGTGTGAATCTTTAACTAGTATGATACATAAATAACCATTATTTTTAAAAGTGTACCATTCCAATTGAGAATTTTCTGCACATCTTTTTATTTGCTTGCTCAGAATTCATAAGCAAGTTGTTTCAAAAATGGGTCCAGGTTGATCTAGAAGAGTCCTGGCCATTTTCTGTCCTTAATTAAACTAAGTTTTACCATACAGCTTCATGAAAAAACAGTTTCCCTTTAATGAGATACCAGTTTCCAAAAACAAATAGAAAGGAGATATTTTCACTGTGGTTATATTGAGGTCATGTCTACCTTTGTTCTCCAGCATTAATCCACAAGATAGCAGCAGAGTAGCTCATCACCACGGGAAGGATATATGCAAATCCCATTGTATGTATTGACATCTCTGGTAACAACTTGCATAACAATGAAAACTGCATCAGGTCTTTGCTGGTTTTTGGTTATATAGTTGCCCTAACAGTTTCCCACAAGACAATCAGCTGACTCAAGGGACTTTCCACAAAGTCTAGTGATTGTGGAATGCATTCATTTCAGGTACTGTGATGTAGGCCATGGATTTGATCGGTTTGCCTTGCATTTGAAGTTGAAAGAAAGACTTGTGATTTCTTCACAATATCATTCATACATGTCAAATGCCCAATGGAAGGGATAAAATTAAATGTATTTTGTATGGGGTGTGATGGAAGAATTTTTTTTAATGCTTATTGCAGCCTCAGACAATGGCTGCATAATTATTGCTTGCTTCAGGTCAAATTAGTTGTTGCTAAGATTTCTCGCTTCATGGATTAAGAACAAGGAAAAATAGTTGTTTTTGAAGTAAATGACCTTCTTAGATCATAACATTATTATAATATATCCTAATTATAAAAATAAATAAAAAATGAATGGAGAAGTGGGCTGATAAATGGGACAATAGAGTCAATTAAAAATTAGTCAAAAATACTTTAGCTGCTTTACTCAGACAGACGATGCTGTTAACTCATTAAACAGAGCCAGCAGATGCAGCATCTTCAGATTCTTTCCTTATGGAGGAACATTACTCAGAACATACATCAAATCAAAATGCTTTGAAGATAGTAATGTGCACTTCAGAATGCACCTATAACACCTTATATTTATGAAGAAAAATTAATATGTCAAAGGCAGAAATCCTTTCCTTTTCTCAAGCACAGCATGATGATGAAAGGGTTAAGGACTGAGGACAGGAAGTGCAGCAATTAGCAAACATCAAGTTTCACACCATTTAATTTTAGTGGCTGATTTAATTGTCAAAATGTCTCTTGCTCAAATCCTAAGAAAAATCAGAAATTTTATTGATGTTGGAAACATTTCTGTACAGCAAACTACAGTGAAGCAGCTACCAGAGGTTACTTCATGATCAATTGCATTTTCGATAAACAGAGCACTCATCATGTGTACAATAAAGTTGCTTTATAATTTTGTGTAGCTAGAGGAAAGGTATTTGACACAATCGCCTATGAACTGTAGAAGTGATCATGTTAAAAAGAATTCTGCTTACCTCCTCTAGCTGACTGTGGACATGTTGGACTATTAAATCAATGGCAACCATGTTTCCTCCTCCTTAAAACAAAGCAGTAGATAAAAACATTGATTGCAGGGACATGTACTGCAAAAATGATGTATTTTCAAATTAACTTTTGTCACCTCCCCCACATTCTTTCTCAATAGAAATTGCATCCTTTGTGAAACCACAGCTGGTATTTAGTTAGCTGGTAAGCAATATTCATCTACTTTATTTAATAAGTTTGTCCTGGCTTATGTGGTTGTCTCTGCTTTAGGAACATCTGGGAATGTTTTCACATGAAAAGATAAAAGTGAAACTAAAGGGGTGAAATCGCACCAGAGAAATTATTTTGCTGATGATGCAAAATGAAACTTAATTTCGGAACTGAGCTGATTACTGACAAAAATTTCTAAATTTCTTATTTTTGTTACATCTAATTTTCAGACACTCCTTTATGACTCAACTTCTCATCAATAACCTATTAACATGTAGACCTTGGCTTTGTTAAGGATTGCTATGTTATATGTGAGTATTGCTAGGAAATAAAAGGAGTAACAGTAAGAATTAGAAATTGGACATATTTTGGAATTAGGCAGGATTAAAGAAAGTTCCATCTGAATTCAAGACACAGGTCTGCTTAAATTGCATCGGTGTGTGAAATATTTAAACATCAAAGGCATAAATCATATGAATTTAGAGACCCTGCATTTCCAGAATACAGTCTCACTGAACAGGGTTGGACACTGACTGGACTTCAAGATTGTAATGTTGAATCTCCAGCCTGCAATTCCATTGAACACTGCTTCTCACTGGGAGCTCAAGATTGCCCAATTTATTTGAACATGCGTTTTGGATGCGTGTCAAATCAGTAGAATGCTAATGACAGCAACATCGTTTACAATTGCCATATAGAATGCAATATATTCTCAATTTCAATTTGCCTCCCCTTTATTAACACTTCCACTGTTTTAATGGTTTTAGCTTCAATATGTTCCTTTAAACTGTCAGTGCAGACTAGATAATACAAATGGCCTCTGTCTATACTATATGGATTCCTGATGGTTCAGTGGTTAGCACTGCTGCCTCTCAGCGCCAGGGTCTCTGGTTCGATTTTAACCTTGGGTGACTGACTGGGTGGAGTTGCACATTCTCCCCATGCGTTTCCTCCTGGTGCTCAGATTTCCTCCCATGTGCAGGTGAGGTGGACTGGTCATGGGAAATGCAGGTTTGCAGGGATAGGGTGGGTCTAGGTGGAATGTTCTTCTGAGGGTCGGTGTTGATCGATGGGCCGAATAGCCTGTTTCCACCCTGTAGGTATTCAATGATTTTAGCTCTCAGGATAGCAAATTCCTCCAATGCAAAGCCAACTTCTAAAGTTTACAATTGGAGTTTGCTACATGCTAAAGGGGTTCAAGGACACAGTCATACAAACTTATTTTTTATAACACTCAAACATGTAAATATTGAAAAGGCAATCCTCAAAAGTGACAAATAGCTTCGGCTCACACATTAATGGCAGTTTAACACAAAATGGTCAAATAAAAAACAGTTACTGCAGAACATGCCAAAAGGTATTAACTAATTAAAATTGTACCAAAAAGTTACATCAATTATATCAGCGGTTTTATTTACTCTGACCCAGTTCCCTAGGTTTTGTAGAATTCAGAGCATTTAATAGCTGACATGAGGTAAAGAGAATTCAATCTGAAAACTGCACCATCCCCAGTCTAGTGTTTAAAATAACAATGTTTAACAACACAGCAGCACTGAGAATTAGATCAAGTTCTTTACCTCCAAATGTCAGATGAAACCCTACCAAGTTTCAGAAAAAAAATTGCTAATTTTTAAAAAATAATCTGGATTTATTGAAAGTGGGGAAACTGGAAAGACAATGTTATGGAGTATACAGTGGAAATGAGACAAAATTCTTTGATTTTCATAATTATAAAAGATATATTGTGAAATATTAAACAATTCTGTATTCCACACGGAGTTTCAGGACATGATGGGAATATAGGCTAGAGGATTGCTTGTTCCCACGTCTGTCTTGTGCTCCAGTAGTGGGACCACAGGATCTCTGAATTTGCCCTTTAATCCAGTTGGCACAACACACAAAAAGATTCAATTACAAAACAAAACTATACAAAGCTGAAATCATTTGTTTGAGTTAGGTTAGGTTTACAATTTGATTCTGAACTGGTTGCATCGGAGGTTAAGAGAATTTGACATAAAGGCATAAAAATATTCTTCCAAATACCTCTGTCACCTAAAGTATTTCCAGGTTTGGAATTCATTAGGTTAATTTTAGTTGCAGGGTCCTGATCCTCAAGTTTGGCTGAATTCTGGATCAGGCGACTAGCAAGACAAAAAAGCACACTTTGCAGCTCTAATTGATCTCTGAGACAAGCAAATAATTCAAAATATATTGTGATTGCAATGGCCTGTCTATGATAGTGAAGTGGGAACCCTTGTCTTGGCTACTGTTTTCATACTGGGTGTGCCTCTGCACTACCCAAGTCCTACTTCCAGGAAGTTATTACTATTCTACCTCTGACTACCAGCCACTCCAGACTCTGGAAAGTCCAGTTGCTGAATGAAGACTGCCCTCAATTGGTGCTTTACAATTGAGCAAATGGGTTACTTGCTACTGTTAAATGAGGAGCCTTCTTTCCCCAGAAATGCCTTCCTGAATGTGAAAACATGCTGGCAGACAGCTCAGAGTTGCTAGCATGTTAGCCACGTCCAACCCTGTGATAAAAATTCAGCTCCTTATTGCTTTCAGAAGTGAAGCTGGTTTTAAAAAAGGGAGTACACTATTCACTTGAGCTGAAACAGACGTTAGAAGGTTTCAATTCAAAAATATAACAAATAAATCTAATCAGAAAATATTTTCTTAAATTTTGTCAATAGAAGGAGTGTCCTGGCAAAAAAAAATCATCATTTATTATCCATCTCATGAGAACATGTAATGAGCCACTTTCTTGAGGTACTACAGCAGTGCTATAATGGAGGGATTCCAGGATTATGATCCAATGAATGTGGAGGAATACTGGTATGGTTTCAAGTCAAGACTTTGATAGAAACTTTCAAGTAATGGCGTCAAGCTATTCAAGCTTCAACGGAGGACAACTCTTTAAATGGAAGAGTTGTTAATGACAACAAAGTAAATTTAGCAACTATTAGTATTACCCCAAGGTATTTCTATAAAGTCCGCTAGCCATTTGCATCCTAGAGAATTGATTTTTAATGTTTATGTCCTCATCTTCACATTGTTCATCTCATCCTTTTCCATACATTTATGTCATTCATATATCCTCGCTTCTCTTCCAACACATCCAGACTTCCTATTCCCCATTACCAGTGGACACTCTTTCAACCATTATGCTCTTTGTACAGCATCTCTGTTTTTTAATCACGTCAGTGCTGTCAAAGCTTCCTAAATACACTATTCTTTGACCATGATTTTGGATTGTCTATCTCCTTTTGCTTCCTCATGATGAAGTGCATGGTGGCATTGCTCAGTGAGTAACACCAACGTTGAAATAACTTCTTTTCTGCGGGTCTCTTGGACTGCGAACTGAACTTTAAACAGTGGGTTGGGGAGGAGTGTTGTCATGTTGCAAAATATTGAGAATTTGTTTGGTATTGAAATAGAACTGTTCATTGCCTTTAACTTTTGTGAACTAAACTGACCTCATGTTCATGAAATGTTTTCTGTCTTTCTACTGACAACACTTGGTTGGCATCTCATTCACATGCATTCACTCCCTCCACCATTGATGCTCAATAGCAGCAACGTGCACGATGTACAAGTGTTTCATCCAGGCTCCTTAAACACTACCTTCCAAACCAACGACCATCATCACCAAGAAGATGAAGGATAGCAGATACATGGGAACACCAGCACTCATTTCTCCTCCAAGGCACTTACCATCCCAACTTGGAAATATATCACCATTTCTTCAGCGTTACCAGGCCAAAGTCCTGGAAATTCACCCCTAACATTGTGGGTCTACATACACCAAATGAACTGGAGTGATTCAAGAAGGCAGTTCACCACCATCTTTTCAAAGACAACTGGAGATGGGCAGTAAGCGCTGGTCCATCCAGTAATGCCCACAACTCATGAGTTAACATAACAACAATTACTTAGGAATACCAAAACTGAATGAGATTCTCATAGCTCAGTACTTTGAGTATTAGAGTTGAGAAGTTGTATTGGGTTTGTACAGGACACTGGTGAGGCCTCTTTTGGAATACTGTCTCTGATTCTAATTATAAGAGGGATATTATTAAGCTGGAGGGAGTTCAGAAGAAAGACAGTTACCAGGTATGGAAAGTTTGGAGTTATAAAGAATGGCTGGATAGACTGGGACTTTCTTTTTAAATGGAAGTGTCAAAGATTGAGAGGCGACCATATAGATGTTATAAAATAAGTATAGATAGAGTTAATAGTTGTCTTTTCTCTAGAATGGAGGATTTCAAGACCAGGAGGCATATTTTTAAAGAGAGCGATTTTCAGAAAAGACAGAAGGGGCTTTTTTTAAAAAAAACACAGTCGGTAGTTCGCACATGGAATGAACTTCCTGAGGGTGTAGGTACAATTTGGATTGGATAAGTGCATGAAAAGGAAAGTATTGGAGGTACATGGGCCAGGAGTGGGCACATGGTACGGGTTTATTTTGGGATTTTGTTCGGCATGGGCTGGTTAGACTGAAGGATCTGTTTCTATGCTGTGTGATTCTATGACTATGACTTTGTATGTTTGGGGCAGCCTTCCCATCATCTGCCTCCCAAAGTTACATTTTCCACCCAAAGTTCATTCACTCACACCAGAACTAACTCATTTATTTTAAATCTGTTAACATTAATATAAAAATAAAGCCATTAGTAAAGCCTTGGCCTGACTGGACCAGGAAATATCAAACTTTTCATTTTCAATGGTGAAGCTAAATATGTTCAATAAACATTGTTAATGTCATTCAAATGAGGCAAGTACAGTTCAATAGTTTTGTAATAACAACTCCTTTTCTTTTGAAAGCTTTAATTATGACTGGTTTTCATGATCATTGCATTAACAAATTAAAAATTGTGTATCAGTGAGTTTTACCTCTTGGAACCACTATGTCAGCCAGACGCATTGTTGGTTCAATGTACCGCTCAAAGGATGGCTTTACAAATTTGTTGTACAGTTTGATGACTCCTTCAATATCACGGCCCCGCTCTTTAATATCTCTACGTAGGCGTCGTACTAATCGAATATCAGAATCTGTGTCGACAAAGATCCTCATGTCCAATAGCTACAAGCACAAGGCAGCATGTTGAGCAGTCATTCTCCATGAAAAACTTAAATTTATAGCATTTAAAAAAAAACAGATTTCTCCTTGACCAGAAATGAAGTGTGATTTTTCAAGAAAGGTCACAAGCCCCAGAATTGTGAATAAAACAAATTGTGGTATTTAATGTTTTTGTATATAAACATCGTTAATTTCATTTAAATACAGGAAGTACAGTTCAATAGTTTTACTTGACAATAGTTTTGTAATATATGTATATCTTGTGTGGTTATTCTCCTATCAGAAAGGATGATGTAATAATTCTGTTCATTTAATTGCCATTACCAGTATTCTACTTGAAACTGCAAGTTTTTCCTTTGGTCAGTTCTAAATTGCAGAGTGTTTACAAAACCCTTCCAAAACATCATACATGTTTTGAACACATCAGTAGAGGGGAACAAACATCCAGGTAATCAGTTATATCAACACTGAATACAACAGAAAGTCTTGACATTCAATTTAATAAATAATGCTTCCTTTTTATTTCAATTCAATTATTGTTGCACTTGTGAAAACATTTTTGAAAATGGATGAACAGAACTTTGATTCTACAAGCACTATCATAGTGCTTTTGAACACTGACACAAAGTTTTCTTCCTTCAGGTTATGCATCATCTTCTGAATAAAGGATTTTTAAATAAAGTAAACTGGTGGGTTGTTTATTGCAGGGGTATTTAGAAAAACATATCATCAGATGTATTTCTATGACATAAGGTACATTACAGCAGTTTTATTTTTACATTTAGGACTTAGCATCAATTTTCTTTTGGGCTATATCCAATACCTTTGTCCTTTTTAAAAAAACTTATTCACTTCACAAAAAATTGCATTTGTACTAATAGTGATTTTAGTCATTCCAAATTTTTAAGAATCAATTGTGCTTTCATTGCTACTTTAGAAGGTTAATAACAGAAGATTGTCACACTGATTATTTATCCCCAGGGTAGGCTGCAGGCTTCAACTTAGCCTACATCACTAGGGTCCTGAAGGAGGGTTACACCCAAAATGTTGACCTCTCCATCCCCTAATGCTGCCTAGCTGCTGTGTTATTTCAGCCACCTGCCTGTCTATTTTCGATTCCAGCGTCTGCAGTTTTTCTTGTCTCTACATCACTGGTATACCTGGTTCCTATTTCTATTGGCTGTAATGATCCAACATGATGTAAATTTGAGATTGGGGTATATCAGCCCAGCATGCAAATTCAAGCCATTGAGCTTATTACATTTTACTAGGAGTGCTTTGTTGCACCAACATCAGCCTTTGTCATTTCATGATGACAACTCTTGATAGGCCAGGGGATGAAACGTTATTAGGAGTAGGTGAGAACACAGGAGCAAGGACTAATCAAATCAGAGCAAAAGCAAAGGCTGAGTGGCCTATACCTGCTCCTAATTCATAAGAACGTAAGAACCAGGAGCAGGAGAAGGTAATTCAGCCCCACAAGCCTGCTCTGCCATTTGAGATCATCATGGGTGATCTCATCTTGGCCTCAACTCCACTTTACTGCCTGTTCTCCATAACCCTTTAATTTGTTACTGTTCAAAACAAAATCTATCTAGCTCCTCCTTAAATTTACTCAATGTTCCAGTATCCATCATAGTCTGGGGTAGTGAATTGCACAGACTCATGACCATTTGAGAGAAGTAATTTCTCCTCACTGGTTTTAAATCTGCTACTCCTTACCATAAAACTAAGACATCTTGTTCAAGGTTATCCCACATGAGAAAACATCCACTTTGTAAATTACCTAGAATATCTTATATACCTCAAATAGATCTCCTCTCATTCATCTAAACTCCACAGTATAGACCTAAACAGCTCAATCTCTCTTCATAAAACAAACTCTGAAATTAATCCAGTGAACCTTCTCTGAAATGCTTCGAATACAACTACATCCCTCCTCAAGTAAGGAGACCAAAGTTGTACATAATACTCCAGGTGTGGTCTTATCTCATGCCTTGTACAATTTTTAAATTCTATTCCTTTAGCAAGAAATGTTAAAATTCGATATGCCTTCCTTATTACCTGCTGTAGCCGCATATTTGTTTTTGTGATTCATGCACGAAGTCACCTAGATCCCTCTGCACCAAAGCACTCCACTTTCTCTCTACTTAGATATTAAAGTTGCTTTTCTATTCCTCTGACCAAAATGGATAACCCCTCATTATCCATGTCAAACTTCATCTGTCAAATTTTGGCCCATTCGCCTAACTTGTCCATATCTTGTAAATATCTTCATAACAACTTAATTTCCCACCTATTTTATAGTGTCACCTGCATATTTGGCTCTGGTACTTTTTAATCCCCAAAATTGTTATAGATTGTAAATAGTTGAGGACGGAGGTCTGAACCCTATGGTATCCCACTAGTTACATCTTGCCAACCCGAAAAGGACCCATTTTCCCTCCTCTCTGCTTTCTTTTGGTTAGCCAATCCTTTATCCAAGCTAATAAATTACCCTACCCTAAATGATCTTACCTCATGTGTTAACTTTATGTGCAACACCTTATCAAATATCTTCTGGAAGTCCAGATATACAATATTTACAGCATCCCCATTATCCACTCTGATGAAGAGTGTCATCTAGACTTGAAATGTTAGCTTGCGGTCTCTCCACAGATGTTGCCTGACCTGCTGTGATCTGCAGCATTTTGTTTTCAGTATAGAATCCAGCATCCACAGTAATTTGCTCCCTTCCCAGTTATCCATCTTGCTCGTTGCATCTTCAAGGAACTCTAGCAAATTAGCCAAGCATGATTTACTCTTAATAAAATCACACTGCCCTCTGATGGATTGTAACTTGACTTTCCAAATGTTCTGTTAGTATTTCCTTAATAATGGATTCTAACAATTCCCAATAACCAGGTAAACCAACTGGTCTGTAGTTTTCTACTCTTTACTTCCCTCTTATAATGAGAGAGTGATATATTTACCATTTTGCCAAGGACCTTTCCAGTATCAAGGGAATTTTAACCAAATGATCCACTACCTCTACTGTCATTTCCTTTAAGACACTAAAATGCAGGCCATTAACCTTGAGGAATTTTTTGCCTTCAATCCCAACAGCTTGCACAGTACTGTTCCTCTTGCGATGATGATTGTTCTAAGTTCCTTCCTTTCTCTGACTTCTGCATCACCTATTATTGAAATGGCATTAATATCCTCCACTGGGAAAACTAAAGCAAAATATTGATTTATTGACTCCATTTCTATGTTCCTTACTACTAACTCCCCAGCCTCATCTTCCAAGGAGCCAACAGTCATTTTAGCCATTTTATTTCCTTTCATATACTTACATGAGCTTTTGCCATCCATTTTGATATTACTTACTTTCATAATTTATGAATATATCCATGTTAGTGTGTACATTGCAAAAACAGACATTAAACCAAACTTGTCAATTGCAGAGGAACAATAGTTGACACTCTGCATAAATTAATAACCTGCTCTATTTTAGCTGGCACCCATGAATAACAAGTTAAATAAAATTAAAATTAAGGCCGCCAGTGATTCCCAAAACACTAGGAGAATTCTTTCCACTGCACAATACTAACAATTTAGTGGGTTATATTCAAATTTTTAGCATCTTAATAGAAACAGAGGGCAGACTTTTATCAGCCTGTAGGAAATGGGTTCTGATGCTCATAAGGTGTAAATGTTCTGGAATTGTCATTGACTCGGGATCTTGACATTATTCAACCCTCTTTAAAGATTTCCCCCAGGCAGATTTAAATGCATGTAAGGAACAGGTTTAGTATGCAAGAATCTGTTGAGGTCATTGTTAGGGTACAATTCTGACTTATTTTAAGCCTAATTCCTGGATTTTCCAAACTTGAGACTGGACTTCCAACCGGTCAGCAAGTTGTTAGGGTCTCCACAGTGGAAATGGTTTCTTCAGTGAAACTAGCAACCTGAGAAAACTTGGCCAATAAGAAGTTACTGTTCAGAAGAGAATTTTTTCACTGTTAATAAGTGATTTTTGGTGTCTTATAAAGCATTTCATCTGTCCAGCAAAGCATTCAGCTGAAGATGTACTTCCCAGTTAGCAGTCTTCAACACAGTAAGAGAGCAACTTAAGTAGCTGCACTGGCTATCCCTGCTGAAGGTCAAGGGCAGAGGCCATAGCACCAGTTGACATTGTGCTATCTATCCAAGATGTCCTGCAGGGACAGACAAGATCCAGCTGGAAGGAGGGTCTAGATTAGAATGGTGCTGGAAAAGCACAGCAGTTCAGGCAGCATCCGAAGAGCAGTAAAATCAACATTTCGGGCAAAAGTCCTTCATCAGGAATACAGCTGGAAGGAGGCAACGAAAGAAGATAAACCTTCATGAGATGTCTGCCCATTCGTGATTCAGAAAGCTCAGGCAGTCACGGCAAGTCACTGCTGCAACCTCCTGGAAGACTCTCTCTTTACCAGCGAGCCAGATATTGTCACTGACTGACAGTGTCTGTCACTGGAGAAACATCCCATTGAATATCTAATCTCAAGCCCCTTCTGGAGGCTGAAACTTTCACAATGTTATGTGTTCTCTTCTCTACACAGAGAGGAAATGCAGAGAAGTGTGGCAGTTTGTGGGCAATGAGCTACGGGTGAAAGAGGGCAATTGGATGGTTTTGAGTTAGCACGGTGGCTCAGTGGTTAACACTGCTGCCTCACAACATCAGGGGGCAGGTTTTGATGCCAGCTTTGAACGACTGTATGTACGAAGTTTGCACATTCTCCACGTGTCTGTGTGGGTTTCCTCTGGGTGCTCCAATTACCTCCTACAGTACAACGGTGTGTAGGTTAGGTGGATTGCCATGGCAAATGTGAGGTTACAGGGATAGAATAGAGATATGGGTCTGGATGGAATGTTCTTTGGAGGATTGGTATGGACTCAATGTGCTGAATTGCCTTCTTCCACACTGTAGGAATTCGATGATTGAAATCCACGATACTAGACTTGCATTCCAGAGTGTGTGGGAGGTGATCTCATTGAAACTTTCAAACATCTTTCGGGGATTGACAGGATAGTTGCATTTGCAATGATCCCCCTGGCTGGGATGGAGGAGTCGAAGGGGATTGATAACTAGTTTACCCTGGGGAAAAAGCAACAGGCAGGCAAGCATTTTAGTGAAACGAGATTCCCAACCTGACGATGATCCAACCATTTGCAGGTGCCAAGGGGAAGATGATTCCACCCATGGTTATTATGGTTATTAGCACTTCTAATGAAAAATTATCAAATGAAAAGATTAAGCTGTTTTTCTTTCCATAATTGACACCTGATCAGTTAAGTATTCCCAGCATTCTGTTTGTATTTCACATTTTCAGCATCTTTAGTACCTTACTTCACATTTCATTTGATTGCCAGTCCATAACATTATGAACTAAGGAAACAACACAATCTATGCTATGATGACACTATCTTAGACACAGTTGTTTTCATGAGAGATTCACTTGCTTTTTCAAAGATTTCAACATCAGTATAAACACCATACTCAAGACTTGTCACACTTGAAAAGACATTAAACAGGATCTAACGAAGATTTTCAAAACATGCTGCAATTTGAACACTGAAAAATTGTTACCACTAATTGGTAATTCATTAACTAGGAGACACAATTTGAGGATTGTCACACAGAAGGGGTTTGGAAGTAAATAATAAATACAAATATTTGTTGACACTTGGAACACTTTAAACATTTTGGGACAGAGAAAGGAAAGGAATTCTTAACTATTTCAAAAAAGGTACGACACAAGAGCAGAGACATAGGATCGCAGTAGATAGCTATAGTTGAAGAATTAGAACCAGTAAAGATGTGACTAAATAGTTTACTTCCCCATTGTAATTTCTATGATCATACTGAATGGTTGATTCATACTGGAATCGGAAGGCACTGATCTTGGCACAATGGTATTAAATTTGATGGCCAAACACCACATGTACAGACAGACAAGTACTTAATAGATAATAAAAGGTTTTATAAGTAAATAGGTGAACCCAGATTCAAGGTTGAATGTCACGGATTCTACTGGAAGTTTCTGTTTTGTGTGTTTCATATTCAGTTACAAAACCTACTCTGTCTGTAGGTGGCTTTACAAAATGTTAATATCAACCACAGTTAAAAATCACAACACCAGGTTATAGTTAAACAGTCCATTCTGAAGCACTAGCTTTCGGAGCACTACTTCTTCGTCAGGTGGTTGTGGAGCATCAGACCACAAGACACAGAATTTACAGCAACAGATTACAGTGTCATGCCACTGAAATTATATATTGAACAAACCTGGATTATTGTTAAGTCTGGGAGAAAGTGAGGACTGCAGATGCTGGAGATCAGAGCTGAAAAATGTGCTGCTAGAAAAGCGCAGCAGGTCAGGCAGCATCCAAGGAGCAAGAGAATCGACATTTCGGGCATAAGCCCTTCTTCAGGAATGAGGAAGGTGTGCCAAGCAGGCTAAGTAAAAGGTACGGAGGAGGGACTTGGGGGAGGGGCGTTGGGAATGCGATAGGTGGAAGGAGGTTAAGGTGAGGGTGATAGGCTAGAGAGGGGGTGGACCTTCAAATTTACCTGGAACGTCTCAGACTCCTCCCTCCCCTTCCTAGATCTCTCCATTTCTATCTCAGGCGACTGACTCAACACGGACATTTACTGTAAACCGACTGACTCCCACAGCAATCTAGATTACATCTCCTCCCACCCAGACCCCTGGAAAAACTTCATCCCACATTCCCAATTCCTTCGCCTCTGCCGCATCTATTCCCAGGAGGACCAATTCCAACACCAAACAACCCAGATGGCCTCCTTCTTCAAAGACCGCAATTTCCCCTTCGTGGTTGATGATGCTCTGGACTGCATTTCCTCCACTTCCCGCTCCTCTGCCCTTGAACTCTGCCCCTCCAATCGCCACCAGGACAGAACCCCACTGGTCCTCACCTACCACCCCACCAACCTCCAGATACATTGTATTATCCTTCGTCATTTCTGCCACCTCCAAACAGACCCCACCACCAAGGATATATTTCCCTCCCCTCCCCTATCAGCATTCCGGAAAGACTACTCCCTCTGCGACTCCCTCGTCAGATCCACACCCCCCACCAACCCAACCTCCACTTCCGGCACATTCCCCTGCAACCGCAAGAAATGCAAAACTTGCGCCCACACCTCCCCCCTCACTTCCCTCCAAGGCCCCCAAGGGATCCTTCCATATCCGTCACAAATTCACCTGCACCTCCACACACATCATTTACTGCATCCGCTGCACCCGATGTGGCCTCCTCTACATTGGGGAGACAGGCCGCCTACTTGTGGAATGTTTCAGAGAACACCTCTGGGACACCCGCACCAACCAACCCAACCGCCCCGTGGCTGAACACTTTAACTCACCCTCCCATTCCGCCAAGGACACGCAGGTCCTTGGCCTCCTCCATCGCCAGACCATGGCAACACGACGCCTGGAGGAAGAGTGCCTCATCTTCTGCCTAGGAACGCTCCAACCACAAGGGATGAATGCAGATTTCTCCAGCTTCCTCATTTCCCCTTCCCCCCACCTTATCTCAGTCGCAACCCTCTGACTCAGCACCGCCTTCTTGACCTGCAATCTTCATCCCGACCTCTCCGCCCCCACCCCCTCTCCGGCCATCACCCTCATCTTAACCTCATTCCTGAAGAAGGGCTTATGCCCGAAACGTCGATTCTCCTGCTCCTTGGATGCTGCCTGACATGCTGCGCTTTTCCAGCAACACATTTTTCAGTTATTGTTAAGTCTGCCAAACACATTAGATCCCAAAATAGCATCTTCTGCAGTATATGTATGATTTAACAAATCTTTATACATTCCAGACAGAAGCCACTGGGAGGTTGCATGGCACATATTGTCCTAATTTCTAATGGTCAAGTTGTAATATGTATACTAATGTTGTGTGCTTATATTTTTATTGCTGCTTCTAAAATTAACTGCAGAGAATCTTTGGCTCAACAAGTCAAAACATATCCAGGAGTAGGACTAGTGAATAGAGACAATAGAAGGCGTAACATGATATTATTTTTCACTTGCTGCATGTGTTTGCTATTCAACCCTTGTTGAAGTAATTCCTCTGCACTTTCTCCTAAACATTGATTTGTCCACTCCCATTTCTGATGCCTCTCATCATTCTGTTCTCTTTGATTCTTTCCTCTTCCTTTCTGCTCACCTCCTACATTCTATCACTCTTTATCCATTCTCTAGACCTATTCTGCTTACTCACCATCTATCTGGCACCCTTCTCTCATTTCCACCCTATCTTCGCTTCTCTCTCCTCCACCTTTCCTTTACCTTTATTGTTGCCTTTGTCTCATCCAGCCTCCTCTCAATCCTCTTAATTCTTCAACTTGCCTCTTTTCTCCTCCCATCCCATACTATATTGGTCCAATTGAGCCCTCTGCTCTCCAAACCCAATAGATTTGAATATCATTTTTGGTCGTCAGTAAAAATTGCTTGTGTTTATATGCCCTTCTTTGCTGATTGTTAGATGAATCAAGGGTTACGGCGGACAGACAAGGGAGTGAAGTTGAGGCCATGATCTAATTGAATAGCTCAGTCGACATGAGAGAGGCCAAATGTGGAGTGTGGGGAGCTGGAAAAGCACAGCAGGTCAGGCAGCAACTGAGGAACAGGAGAATCAATGAAGGGCTTACACCCGAAACATCAGGAAGCACTCCTGATAAAGGGCTTATGTCCAAAACATCGATTCTCCTGCTTCTCGGATGCTGCCTGACTGGCTGTGCTTTTCCAGCACCACACTCTCGACTCTGATCTCTGGCATCTGCAGTCCTCACTTTCTCCATGACAGGCCAAATGGCCTACTGCAAATTACGTGTCCTTGAGTTTTACTTCTAGTGCAGATAATGCAAATATTAAACTGAGCTGATGTTTAAATGTGGAAAAAAAAAAGTTAGTGTGGTCAGAGATTTTGGTATAGAGGCATATATAATCAGATTCATGGAAAGCTCTGATTTTGTGGAATATATCAGACACATTTACCAAAACATTTGTTTCTCCAGAGTGCAAAAACAATCCCTGAATTCTACATTCAGCCAGAGCTAAACCAGGTACCTATTATATTGACTGAAATTTAAATTGAGCATTGGTAGCTAACTGATACTACAGTTAGTGTCTATTTTAGGTTCACATATAGTCACAAGACATCTATATATACTCACTTTTAAAGAAAATTAAAAGGCAAGACAGATGAAAGTCAAATTCGTATCATTATGATTTTTAAAGAAGTTTAAAAAAAATCACATGCACAAAAAGCCAAAATTGGAGGCGTAAGGAGATTTTGGGAGGTTTGTAACTCTGGAGAGGATCACATATGCAAGTCCGTGGTGATATCAGAGAGATTTGAATATCAAGAGGAAAACTTTAAACTTAAGATTTCTGAGAATTATGCTGCTATCGCTACCAAATACTGAAAGTCATCTGCTGGCTCATGCTTGTCCCCTCCACCTCACCTCCTTTTCCTTCTGGACATTTTCAGCACCAGAGTCAGTTTGAAATTCCTAAGATGGGCTGTACAGGGATTCTTAATTGGCATCATAGCTGGTCAATTTCATACTAATAAAGCCCAAAACGCAATATAGATTAGGCCCAAAGCCCACATCTTGGCACTCACTGACTGTTTTATCTGAAACTGGGACAGGTTGCAGTTTTGTATCAAAAATACTTGTTTAATGTAACAGCACTCACCTCCAACACTTCTTTATCAGCAAATGCCATGATACCTTCAAAAATTATCACACTGGCTCCATATAATGTTTTCTGAGGCACAAAAACATACTATGAATCAGTGAGTAGCAACAAAGAAATGAGCATTTCCTAAAAGAAAAAGTAACTTTAATTGCATTACAGATTTTGAGGACATAGCAGATATTCAAGAACACTCAAAGACCAGCCCTAAATAACCCTTTTTGATTAGAACAATTAAACTGTTTGCCCTGATCTATTTTTAAATGTAACATTTCATGCGAATAGGATTTTCTCCTCTTCCTCGGACTGCCTTCCATTTTCCTAATATCAGAATGTCGGTCATGATTCTCCCTCCTCAATGATTAGTGGGGGCCTTCCTCCAGAATGGGAGTTTGACTCACGCTATTTTGGGTTGTCATTTTGCACAGTGGAGATTCTGAATGAGTGTCACAAAACAGATACCATCACATTGATGGGTTAACTCCAGGAAGGGTAAGAGAGGTAGGCACCTACGGCAGGACTCTTTTGTGGATATACCCATTTCAAGCAGGTATGCTGTTTTGGAAAATGTAGAGGTTGATGGATTCTCAGGGGAACATAGCACGAACAGCCAAGTTTCTGGTATTGAGACTGGCTCTAATGCAACAAGGGGTACGTTGGCTTCCAAGAGATCAATTGTGTTAGGGGATTCTGTAGTCTGAGGTACAGACAGACGTTTCTGTGGCCAGCAGCGAAAAAGCCCTAAAATGGGGTGTTGTTTCCCTGGTGCCAGGATCAAAGATGTCTCAGAGAAGGTGCAGAATGTTCTCACAGGGGAGAGGGGCCAGCAAGAGGTCATTGTCCACATTGGAACCAACGATATAGGAAGGGAAAAGGTTGAGATTCTGAAGGGAGATTACAAAGAGTTAGGCAGAAATTTAAAAAAGGAGGTCCTAAAAGGTAGTAATATCTGGATTACTCCCAGTGCTACGAGCTAGTGAGGGCAGAAATAGGAGGATAGAGCAGATGAGGAGCTGGTGTATGGGAGAAGGATTCACATTTTTGGATCATTGGAATTTCTTTTGGGGTAGAAGTGACCTGTACAAGAAGGACGGATTGCACCTAAATTGGAAGGGAACTAATATACTGGCAGGGAAATTTGCTGGAACTGCTTGGGAGTATTTAAACTAGTAAGGTTGGTGAGGGGTGGGGGGGGGGGGGGGGGGCCGTGAGGTGCTGGTGGTGCGACCCAGGGAGATAGTGAGGAAAGGGATCAATCAGAGACGGGTACAGTTGAGAACAGTCAGGGCAGGCAGGGACAAGGTAGGACTAAGAAATTAAACTGCATTTAGTTCAATGCAAGGAGCTTAACAGGGAAGGCAGATGAACTCAGGACATGGTTAGGAACATGGGACTGTGATATCATAGCAGGATACAAATGCTACAGGAAGGATAGATAAGGGAGGCAAGAGAGGAGGGGGAGTGGCATTATTGATAAGGGATAGCATTATAGCTGTGCAGAGAGAGGATATTCCCAGAAATACATCCAGAGAAGTTATTTGGGTGGTACTGAGAAATAAAAAAGGGATGATCACCTTATTGGGTTTGTATTATAGACCCCCTAATAGTCAGAGGGAAATTGAGAAACAAACTTGTAAGGAGATCTCAGCTATCTGTAAGAATAATAGGGTGGTTATGGTAGGGGATTTTAACTTTCAAAACATCGACTGGGACAGCCATAGTGTTAAAGGTTTAGTTGGAGATGAATTTCTTCAGTGCGTACAAGACAATTTTCTGATTCAGTATGTGGATGTACCTACTAGAGAAGGTGCAAAACTTGACCTACTCTTGGGAAATAAGGCAGGGCAGGTGACTGAGGTGACAGTGGGGGAGCACTTTGGGGCCAGCGACCATAATTCTATTCGTTTTAAAATAGTGACGGAAAAAGATAGACCAGATCTAAAAGTTGAAGTTCTAAATTGGAGAAAAGCCAATTTTGATGGTATTAGGCAAGAACTTTCAAAAGCTGATTGGAGGCAGATGTTCACAGGTAAAGGGACGGCTGGAAAATGGGAAGCCTTCAGAAATGAGATAACAAGAATCCAGATGAAGCATATTCCTGTCAGGGTGAAAGGAAGGGCTGGTCGATATAGGGAATGCTGGAAGACTGAAGAAATTGAGGGTTTGGTTTAGAAAAAGAAGGAAGCATATGTCAGGTATAAACAGGATAGATCGAGTGAATCCTTAGAAGAGTATAAAGGAACTAGGAATATACTTAGGAAGGAAATCAGGAGGACAAAAAGGGGACATAAGATAGCAAATAGAATTAAGGAGAATCCAAAGGGGTTTTACAAATATATTAAGGACAAAAGGGTAACTAGGGAGAGAATAGGGCCCCTCAAAGATCAGCAAGGCGGCCTTTGTGTGGAGCCATAGAAAATGGGGGAGATACTAAACGAGTATTTTGCATCAGTATTTACTGTGAAAAAGGATATGGAAGATATAGACTGTAGGGAAATAGATGGTGACATCTTGCAAAATGCCCAGATTACAGAGGAGGAAGTGCTGGATGTCTTGAAATGGTTAAAAGGTGGATAAATCCCCAGGACCTGATCAGGTGTACCCGAGAACTCTGTGGGAAGCTAGAGAAGTGATTGCTGGGCTTCTTGCTGAGATATTTGTATCATCGATAGTCACAGGTGAGGTGCGGGAAGACTGGAGGTTGGTAAATGTGGTGCCACTGTTTAAGAAGGGTGGTAAAGACAAGCCAGGGAACTACAGACCGGTGAGCCTGACCTTAGTGGTGGGAAAGTTGTTGGAGGGAATCCTGAGGGACAGGATGTACATGTATTTGGAAAGGCAAGGACTGATTAGGGATTGTCAACGTGGCTTTGTGCATAGGAAATCATGTCTCACAAACTTGATTGAGTTTTTTTGATGAAATAACAAAGAAGATTGATGAGGGCAGAGCAGTAGATGTGATCTATATGGACTTCAGTAAGGCGTTCGGCAAGGTTCCCCATGGGAGACTGATTAGCAAGGTTAGATCTCATGGAATACAGGGAGAACTAGCCATTTGGATACAGAACTGGCTCAAAGGTAGAAGACAGAGAGTAGTGAAGGGTTGTTTTTTAGACTGGAGGCCTGTGACCAGTGGAGTGCCACAAGGATCGGTGCTGGGTCCTCTACTTTTTGTCATTTACATAAATGATTTGGATGCAAACCTAAGAGGTACAGTTAGTAAGTTTGCAGGTGACACTAACATTGGAGGTGTAGTGGACAGCGAAGAGGGTTACCTCAGATTACAACAGGATCTGGACCAGATGGGCCAATGGGCTGAGAAGTCGCAGATGGAGATTAATTCAGATAAATGCGAGGTGCTGCATTTTGGGAAAGCAAATCTTAGCAGGACTTATACACTTAATGGTAAGATCCTAGGGAGTGTTGCTGAACAAAGAGACCTTGGAGTGCAAGTTCATAGCTCCTTGAAAGTGGAGTCGCAGGTAAATAGGATACTGAAGGCAGCATTTGGTATGCTTTCCTTTATTGGTCAGAGTATTGAGTACAGGAGTTAGGAGGTCATGTTGCGGCTGTACAGGACATTGGATAGGCCACTGTTGGAATGTTGCATGCAATTCTGGTCTCCTTCGTATCGGAAAGATGTTGTGAAACTTGAAAGGGTTCAGAAAAGATTTACAAGGATGTTGCCAGGGTTGGAGGATTTGAGCTATAGGAAGAGGCTGAACAGGCTGGAGCTGTTTTCCCTGGAGCGTCAGAGGCTGAGGGGTGACCTTATACAGGTTTACAAAATTGAGGGGCATGGATAGGATAAATAGACAAAGTCTTTTCCCTGGGGTCGGGGAGTCCAGAACTAGAGGGCATAGGTTTAGGGTGAGAGGGGAAAGATATAAAAGAGACCTAAGGGGAAACTTTTTCACACAGAGGGTGGTACGTGTATGGAATGAGCTGCCAGAGGAAGTGGTGGAGGCTGGTACAATTGCAACATTTAAGAGACATCTGGATGGGTATATGAATAGGAAGGGTTTGGAGGGATATGGGCCGGGTGCTGGCAGGTGGGACTAGATTAGGTTGGGACATCTGGTCGGCATGGACAGGCTGGACCGAAGGGTCTGTCTCCATGCTGTACATCTTTATGACTCTATGGAATTTCTGGTGAAATTCCAAGAACCACTGTATAAATGCTGAACATTTCTATCTGAAATTCCTCTCCTGTTTCAAGAGGTTTTACCCAATTTATTTTAAATGGGACAATAATTCTACTAAAAATAGTACAGATGGCAAGTTAGCCAAAGACTAACTTTAGCATTTTTATACTAATATTCCATTACAAAATTATTTCCTTCATTCTGTATAAATTAGTTTGTAATCAGCTTTTATTGTTACTAATTCTATTGTTATTTCAGATACAATGATAATGTAACTGAACTAAAATATTCTGATCTTATTCACATTTTAAAGGTAATTTTCAAAGTACCTGTTCACAATGAACAGAAGTTAAATTTTCATGTTAATTTTCTTCACTTTTTATAGTATACTTTTAGCATTACACAGAGTAAAACAAATAAATTCATTTTCTACTTCAACAAAAGGAGCATAATAATGAGATCCCAGAATAAGTTGTGAAGTGTTTTACAAAACAATCTTGTTATCTCGAAATGGTAATGATAGGGAAGTATATCCCAGAGTTCAAAATTGCAAAATACAGCTAAAAAAAATTGTGTTGCTGTTTTGTGTTTGCAACTTAACAGAATTGTGCATTTTAGATAAATTATATTAATGAAATCTTTTCAAATATTTATTCCACCGTCTTAAATTATATTACTACCACTGCCTCAACAGCCTCTTGTGGCAAAGAACATACAAATTATAAGTACCCTGTTTTTAAAAACTCAAGTATCCCATTGCTGGTAACATTCCAATGAATCATTTTCCATGGCTGTAATATTTTTCTTTAAGTGAACTACTAGAACATCATAAAAACTACTAATGTGGCCTAGCCAATATCTTATCTTTCTCTCTTAATACACATTTTGGGTTTTTTTTAATTATGACAAAAACAAACCTTAATTAGTCCTTAGCTTTCCTTATTCATTCCTTTATAGCAACCTCTGTTTCACTGTACATGGTGCTTACCCATTCTTTCTTTCTACTGTGTGATGTAAAGTCATATATAGGGATTGATACACTTTTTCCTTGTTTTAGTTTCCTCAGAGTGGACACAATGAGACTAAAGTCAAATGCATCTGGATGGTCAAAATTGTGTTCATTCTTGGCAGCTTGCTCCTGCTCCTGTTCAGTAAGTACCTACAGGGCAAAAAAAATAGTGAGAATTACACACCTGATAGCAATAGTAATATGAATAGATTGGTGTCAAAGTCACACAGTGTAAAAGTGATTTTCGTAATATTGTGCAAAAAGTTTAGATTTGTAGCCTACTGAATGGTGTTTTCTCGCACAGTATTATAATTTACGTTCTCAGTGCATGAAGCTCAATGCTAGGTGTACTACATTGTAAAACCTGCCCTTCCTGATTACTACTGCACTGCTAATGGATTCAGGGTCTAGATCAGAGTGGCACTGGAAAAGCACAGCAGGCCAGGCAGCATCCGAGGAGCAGGAAAATTGACGTTTCGGGCAAAAGCCTTTCACGAGGAATAGAGGCAAGAAGCCTCCAGGTTGGAAAGATAAATGGTGGGGGTGGGGCTGGGGAGAAGATAGCAAAGCATACAATAGATGAATGGGGGTGGGGATGGAGGTGATAAGTCAGAGGAGAGGGCGAAACGGATAGGTGGGAAGGGAGATTGGCAGGTAGAACAGGTCATGAGGACAGTGCTGAGCTGGAAGGTTGGAACTGGGGTAAGATGGGGGGAGGGGAAATGAGGAAACTGGTGGAGTCCACATTGATGTCCTAGGGTTGAAGTGTTCCGAGGTGGCAGATGAGGCATTATTCCTCCATGCGTCGAGTGGTGTGAGAGCGGCAGTGTAGGAGGCCCAGGACCTCCATGTCTTCGGTTGTGTGGGAGGAGGAGTTGAAATGTTGGGCCACAGGGCGGTGGGGTTGATTGGTGCGGGTGTCCCGAGATGTTCCCTAAAGCAGTCTGCTATAAGGCATCCAGTCTCCCCAATGTAAAGGAGACCGCATTGGGAGCAACGGATACAATAAATGACATTGGTGGGTGTGCAAGTGAAACTTTGATGGATGTGGAAAGCACCTTTGAGGCCTTGCATAGTGGTGAGGGAGGTGGTGTGGGTGCAGGTTTTGCAATTCCTGAGGTGGCAGGACGGGAGGGTGGTTTATTGGAGGGTGTGGACCTGACCAGGTAGTCACAGAGGGAATGGTCTTTGCAGAAAACACAAAGGGGCGGGGACGGAAATATATCTCTGGTGGTGGGGTCTGTTTGGAGGTGGCGGAAATGTTGTTGGATGATGTGGTTAATGCAAAGGTTGGTGGGTGGAAAGTGAGGACTGGGGGTGGGGGGGGGGGGGGGCGCTTCTGTCCTTGTCACGGTTGGAGGGCAGAGGTGCGGGATGTGGGTGAGATGCATTGGAGGGCATCTTCAACCACGTGGGAAGGGAAATTGTGATCTCTAAAGAAGGAGCACGATGCATATTAAATTCATTGATCCGTGGACGGAGGGGGATAAGGGGATAACGGTAAGGCCTTCGCTTAGGACTGATAGTTCATGCTCAGTGAGGGGAAGGTCTGGGGGGATAGTTAAAACTCAGCAGGGCTGGGAGCTAGGACCTGGTGTAGGTGTGGAGCTGGGAGTGGGGATGGAGCCTGTAACTGGAGTGGGCGTGGTGGTCGGGGGAATGGGAATGGAGTCATGAGCAGGGGTGATGTTCCTGTCAGGGTTCTGGGGGACGGGGATGGTGACAGTGGAATTTCTTGGGGTTGTGTCGGCAGAATGCAGGTGAGTGGTGTTGGTGGGGGCGGAAGTGGTGGTGAACATGGCAGTAGAGTGGGTGGAAGTCACTGAATGTGTGATGTCAGCGATGACGTGGGGGGGCAGAAGTGATGTCACGTGTGGTGCATGAGGAATCGTGAGGGGTGGAAGTGGCAGTGGAAATGGCCATGATGGGGGTGGAAGTGATGTCATCGTTCACCATGGATTCAGTCCAGAACGAAGCAGAACAAAGACTAAGTGTAGATGCCACTTAGAGAGGAAAAAGAACAACATTTCATTTCAATCTGAATTTAAATATTGCAAAGATTTTGAAGAAAAACAAATGCAAATGCACAATGAAACAGAATGATTTCTTCCTTCTCAGTGTTCTGTCGCAAGTCCATGGATTCCCCAAAAGATTGCTATTCTGCTGGTACACCACCTCCACATCCCCCACCTCCCCTCAGCAGCATGTCCAATAGCAAGAGGTAACAGAACTATTGTTTCAAAGTCGTAAATAAACTCACCTTGTAAAATGAGTCCATAGACAGAAGCACAACCCAGGGAACATCTAAAGCTTCTATTATCTTCCTGGCTACAGTAGTTTTCCCTGAAGCACTTCCACCACATAATCCTAAAGAAATGACATAATTATATGTGGCTGCTAGTTGTCTGGGGCAGTAATAAAAGACATTTTCTACTTCAAAAATATAAACATTTTAAATCTCAGTTGTTTGCAATTACCTCCCTGCTATTAACAGTTTCTATTCTTGAAGGATGGGCTGGTGACTTATTCTTAGGTTTCTGAAAATGCTATTTTAAGTTGCATTGCTAAAAGGTTAGTGGACATATCCTTGACCTTGGGTTGTCTCCTCAACCATTCCAGGGAACAGATTACTTTTGGTGATCACCTCTCCTACCAGCACCACTGAATTGAGCATTTGCCATCCACAAAATGTAATCAATCTGCATCCTATCACTGAATGGCAGTACACAGCATTGTATATAAAAATAGGAATTTTATTCTCAGCTAAGTTAAAAGGAGGGCAAAGTATTTGCAGGTACATTAAGAGCATCAGATTGGCATCCGGACATATGGACTGGGCACTAAGTATCTCTTCCACACATTGTTAACCATTTATCAGTTGACAAAACAATGTTCCAGGGGATTAGAAAGTAAACACTTCAGAGCCAGACTCTAATTGGCACTAATGACTAAGAGAAGCTATTTGCTTAAAGAAAAAAAAACATACTTGGGATGTCAGCATTGCTGGCTAAGACAGAAATTATTGTTCATTAACACTAAAATTAGAGGTGTAGTGGACAGCTAAGTTTACCACAAATTACAATGGGATCTTGATTAGATGGTCAAATGGGTTGAGGAGTGGCAGATGGAGTTTAATTTAGATAAATGTGAGGTACTGCATTTTGGAAAAGCAAATCAGTGCAGTATATATACACTTAATGGTAAGCTCCTGGGGAGTGTTGCTGAACAAAGAGACCTTGGAGTGCAGGTTCATAGTTCCTTGGAAGTAGAGTTGCAAGTAGATAGGATAGTGAAGGCAGCAATTGATATGATTTCCTTTATTGGTCAGAGTATTGAGTACTGGAGTTGGGAGGTCATGTTATAGAACATAGAAAAATACAGCGCAGTACAGGCCCTTTGGCCCTCAATGTTGCGCCGATCCAAGCCCACCTATCCTACACTAGCCCACTATCCTCCATATGCGTATCCAATGCCCGTTTAAATGCCCATAAAGAGGGAGAGTCCACCACTGCTACTGGCAGGGCATTCCATGAACTCACGACTCTCATGTTGCGGCTGGGTAGGCCATTTTTGGAATATTGTGTGCAATTCCGGTCTCTTACTTATCGGAAGGATAAGGAAACTTGAACGGGTTCAGAAAAGATTTACAAGGATATTGCCAAGGTTGGCGGATTTGAGCTATAGGGAGAGGTTGAATAGGCTGTGGCTGTTTTCCCTGGAGCATCAGAGACTGAGGGGTGATCTTATAGAGGTTTATAAAATAATGAAGGGCAGAGAAAGGATAAATAGACAAAATATTTTCCCTGGATTGGTATATGAATAGGAAGGGGTTAGAGAGATATGGACCAAGTGCTGGCAAATGGGACTTGATTAGATTAGGATATCTGGTTGGCATGGACAAGTTGGAACTAATGGTCTGTTTCTGTGCTGTACATCTCTATGATTCAATAATAACTAGCCTTGAGAAAGTGATAGCGAGTTGCTTTCTCCCAGGCTGGTAATAGCGGGAAAGTATAATGGTAATGCAATTGAAGGGATGATAATTAGTTTCTCTGTTGTTGGGCGATGGTCATTGCCTGAAACTTGTGTGGCACAAATGTTATTTGTGTTTATCAGCTTAAAAGTGAATGTTGGAGAAAGTGAGGACTCCAGAGGCTGGAGATCAGAGTTGAGAGAGTGTGCTCCTGGAAAAGCACAGTAGGCCAGGCAACATCTGAAAGAAGCAGGAAAATCGACATTTCGGGCATAAGCCCTTCATCTGGAAGACACCACACTCTCCAATGTAAATGTTGTCCAGGTGTTGCTGCAGTTGAATGTGGACTGCTTCAGTAACTGAAGATTTGCAAATGGTGCTGAACATTACACAATCATCATCAAAAGTTCCTACTTCTGGTCTTATGACAGAAGGAATATCATTGAAAAGGGAGCTAAAAGATATTTGGCCCTTGGGCCCTAATCTGAGGAAATCCTGTCGGGATGTCCTGGAACGGAGATGACGGACCTCCAAAAACCATAACCTTTGTGCCAGGTACACTTTGAATCAATAGTTAGCAACTCCTCCCCACCCTCCAATCCATAATCACCACCACTAAACTGTTTTGCCATCGAGGACATGGATATTTGAGAACTCACTTTTCCTGTTAAGTTGTTGAATTGAAATCTAATATTTATAACTGGATACAGGCAGGACTTCAGATTAGATTAGATTACCTACAGTATGGAAACAGGCCCTTTGACCCAACAGGTCCACACCGACCCTCCGAAGAATAACCCACCCAAACCCATTCCCCTACCCTATGTTTACCCCTGACTAATGCACCTAACACTATGGGCAATTTAGCATGGCCAACTCACGTGACCTGCACATCTGTGGATTGTGGGAGGAAACCGGAGCACCCGGAGGAAACCCACGCAGATATGGGGAGAATCAAACCTGGGTCCCTGGCGCTGTGAGGCAGCAGTGCTAACCAGATCTGTTGGATTGCTTAGCCCTGTCTATAGCATGCTGCTTGGAATGCAAATAGTCCTGTATTTTATCTTCGCCAGATTGACACCTCATTTGTGTGTATGTTTGGTGCAGATTCCAAGCACGCACTGCTGCACTAGTCAGTGAACTTGAATGGATCTCCCGATTTGATTGTAAAGTTAAAATTCTTCTTAAAACATTCATAGGAAGTGGGCATCGCTGGTTGAACCAGCATTTATTACCAATCCTGAAATGCCTTCTTGAATCATTACCATCTATTTGCTCTAGATAGACCCACAATACAGTTCCAGAATTTTGATCCAGTGACACTTGAGGAACAGCGATATATTTCCAAGTCAGGGTGTGCAACTTAGTGGGCAACTTGTAGGTGATGGTATTCCTGTGTATCTGCTGCTCTTGTCATATGAGTTGGAAGAGATCATGGGTTTGGAAGGGGCTAAGGATCCTCGGTGAATATCTACAGTGGGTCCTGTGGATAATACACACTGCTACAAATGAGCATCGAAGATAGAGGGAGTGAATGTTCATGGATGTGATGCAGTCATGTCAGCTGCTTTGTTCTGGCTGATATTAGGTTTTGAGTGTTGTTGGACCTGCACTCATCTAGACAAGTGGAGACGTTTTCATTACACTCCTGATTTGTGCTTTGTAGATGGCAGTCAGGCTTTGCAGAGTCAGGAGGAGAGTTGCTTGCTGCAAGATTCCTATCCTTTGACCTTTCCTTATAGGCACAGTATTTAAATAGTGAGTCCTGTTCTGCTTCTGGTCAATTGTAATCCCCTCAAGATATCAATAGTGGAGGATTCAGTAATGCAAATGCATTTGAATATCAAGGAAAGAGATTGGATTATCTTTTGTTGGAGATTATCATTCATGCCACACAAGTGCCAGGCAATGTTGCTTGCCACATGTTAGTTCAAACTGAGACATTGTTCCGATCTTGCAGTATTTTACATGGACTGCTTCAGTGTCTCAGAAGTTGAAAATGGTGTGGGACATCAGCTGCAAACATTCCCAATTCTGAACTCCATGATGGAGGGAAGGTCATTGATGAAGCAGCTGAATGTAGTTGGGCCTCTGCCATTACCAAAGAACTCCTGCAGAAAAGTCCTGAAGCTGAGATAACTGACCAGCATTAATTACAAATCAGCTTCCTTTGTGCAAGGTATGACTCTAATCAGTGGAGAGATTTCTCCTGATTTCCAATTACTCTAGTTTTGCTAAGGCTCCTTGATGCCACACTCAACCGAACATGGCCTTTATGTCAAGGAAAGTCACTTTAACCTTACCTTTGGAACTGGACTGTTTTTGTCCAATAGACAATAGATAATAGGTGCAGGAGTAGACCATTCTGCCCTTCGAGCCTGCACCACCATTCAATATGATCATGGTTGATCATCCTCAATCAGTATCCTGTTCCAGCCTTATCTCCATAACCCTTGATTCCACTATCCTTGAGAGCTCTATCCAACTCTTTCTTAAATGAATCCAGAGACTGGGCCTCCACTGCCCTCTGGGACAGAGCATTCCACACAGCCGCCACTCTCTGGGTGAAGAAGTTTCTCCTCATCTCTGTCCTAAATGGTCTACCCCGTATTTTTAAGCTGTGTCCTCTGGTTCGGCACTCACCCATCAGCAGAAACATGTTTCCTGCCTCCAGAGTGTCCAATCCTTTAATAATCTTCTATGTCTTAATCAGATCCCCTCTCACAGTCTTCTAAAATCAAGGGTATACAAGCCCAGTCGCTCCAGTCTTTCAGTGCAAGGTAGTCCCGCAATTCCAGGAATTGACCTCGTGAACCTACGCTGCACTCCCTCAATAGCCAGAATGTCTTTCCTCAAATTTGGAGACCAGAACTGCACACAATACTCCAGGTGTGGTCTCACCAGGACCCTGTACAGCTGCAGAAGAACCTCTTCGCTTCTATACTCAATCCCTCTTGTTATGAAGGCCAGCATGCTATTAGCCTTCTTCATTACCTGCTGTACCTGCATGCTTGCTTTCACTGACTGATGTACAAGAACACCCAGATCTCTCTGTTCTGCCCCTTTACCTAAATTGATTCTATTTAGGTAGTAATCTGCCTTCCTGTTCTTGCCACCAAAGTAGATAACCATGCATTTATCCACATTAAACTGCATCTGCCATGCATCTGACCACTCACCTAACCTGTCCAGGTCACCCTGTAATCTCCTAACATCCTCCTCACATTTCACCCTGCCACCCAGCTTAGTATCATCAGCAAATTTGCTAATGTTATTGCTAATACCATCTTCTATATCATTAATATATATTGTAAAAAGCTGCGGTCCCAGCACTGATCTCTGCGGTACCCCATTGGTCAATGCCTGCCATTCTGAAATGGAGCTGTTTATCACTACTCTTTGTTTCCTGTCAGCCAACCAACTTTCAATCCAAGTTAGTACTTTCCCCCCAATACCATGCGCCCTAATTTTGCTCACTAACCTCCTATGTGGGAATTTATCAAAAGCTTTCTGAAAGTTCAGGTACACTACATCTACTGTATCTCCCTCGTCCATCTTCAGAGTTACATCTTCAAAAATTTCCAGAAGATTAGTCAAGCATGATTTCCCCTTCATAAATCCATGCTGACTCTGACCTACCCTGTTGCTTCTATCTAGATGTGTCGTAATTTGAACCAAGGCTAGAAGGAGATCAGGAGCAGAATGGTCCCAGTGGAGGCAAACTAAGTGTCAATGAGAAGTTTATTGATAAGCAAGTGCTGCTTAGTAACACTGTTGATGACTACTTCCATAACTTTATTGAAGAAGAGAAGGCTGATGGCATGGTAATCGGGTGGGTTGGTGGGATGGGATGGTCCTGCTTTTTGTCTATAGGGCATAGCTGGCAAACAATTTTCCACATCACTGGATAGATACAAGTGTTGTGCTGTAGTGGAACACTTGGCCATGATAGTGGCTCAAGTCTTTAGCTCTATTGCCAGTGTGTTGACAGGGCTCATGACCTTTGTAGTATCAAGTGCCTTCAGCCATTTCTTGATATCATGTGGAGAGAATTGAATTAGCTGAAGGCCAGCATCCATAGCACTGGGGACCTCTGGAGGTGACTGAGACAGTTCACCATTCAGTGGGAGGTGATGGAGTAGCAGAAATATCACTGGACTTGTGATCCAGAGGTCACGGAGTAATGCTCTGGGGACATGGGTTCAAATCCTAGCATGGCAAAGAAAAACAAAAGTCTGGATCTGAAACTGTCCTCATAGTGACTATGTTATTATCATCAACTGTTGTAAATAACCTACCGCAGTTACTAATGTCATTTAGGGAAGGAAATCTGCTATTCTTATCTGATCTGGCCTATATGTGACTACAGACTACAGCAATGTGGTTGACTCAACTCTCTAAAATGGTCTTAGCAAGCCACTCAAGTCAAGTACGTTAGAGATGGGTAACAGATGCTTGATTTGCCAAAGCTCAAGAGAATTTTTTTTAAAAAGCAATCGGGTTTCATGGGATCTGGACTCAATGCTGAGGCCTGGCAAAGCAACTCATTCCCAACAGTATACATTGCTATGGATCTGGAAACACATGAAGATCAGTTAAGCTGCCATGGTCGAATCAGAACATGAGGTGTTCTGGATTACTAATCCAGTGGCATTATTACTATTCTACCACCTGCTTATTGACAAGGACGACTTATTCCCTTTTGTGAATGTCTACACTTGCTAATCCTTACTGATTTTTCTATACCTTCCTGTCACATTATTGTCGGAACTTGGAGATTCAGTGTGTTAATGCTGGGAATGTCATGGGATAATAGTTAGAGTCTCTTTTGTTGGAGATGGTCATTGCCTGGTACTTGTGTGACACAGATTCTACTTGCCACTCTTCAGTCCAAGCCTGTATGTTGTTCAATTCTTGCTGCATAAGGACACTGATTGCTTCAGAATCTGCAAAGTTGCAAATTGTGCAGAACGTGGTACAATCATCAAATTTCTGACCTTACGATGGAGGGAACGCAATCAAGGACACATGAAGCAAGGGAAGGCAGTGGCAAAGTGGTAATTTCACTAGATGTGTAATCCAGAGACCTAGGTTAATGTTCTGGGGCAGTAGTGCCCTTTAGGCATTAAAACTGCTATTCTTACCTACATTGTACGTGACTCCAGACCCACAGCAACGTGGTTGACTCTTCACTGCCCTCTGGACGATTACTGATGGGCAATGAATCCTGACCTTGCCAGTGACCCCACAATACATGAAAACTAGGATCTGCAATGATGCCCTGGAACGGAGATGATTGACCTCCAACAGCCATAAATCCCCAGGGTCAAGGCCACCACTGTTGGTTGATCTGCCTCACAGTTGGGACAAGATATACCCAGTGATGATGATGACGATGATGATGATGATGGTGCCTGGGACATTGGCAGGCTGTTGCTGGGTTAGAGTGTGCACTAGCCCTCCCACTTATGGCACTAGTGCCAGATGTTAGTAGAGAGGACTTTGCCAAGTTGACAGGGCAGCATGTTGTGTCTAATGCCTGGATCATTGCCGAGTGGTCTTCTAGTTTTATTTCTTTGATATTTCTGCAGAGATTTAATACAATGCATTGGCTTGTTAGGCCATTTCAGCAGTTACTTGGCTGCAGTTTGGAGTTACATGTAAGCCAGACAGTAAAAAGCATGGCAGGTTTCCTTGCCTAATGAACATTGAGTGAACTAGATGGGTTACTCTGTATTTATGAACACTATTTGTTTGATCTTGGATCAAATTAAGTCTAGATCAATCATTCATTGCTTTTAAGATGGCAAATTCCTGCTTGAAAGTGCTATAATTTACCATCTGTCTATTTTCCAAATTAAGCAAACTACAAATGAGCTGCAATAAATGATTTAAATTGATGTCTGGTGGAAGTGTTTGGTGCTGGAATAGCTTTGTGCCTTGGAGGCAGTATTGTAGAAAAAAATACTCAGAAAACAACTGACCCCTGCTTTAGTGTCCTCTTGTGGCATGGTGGTAGTGTCTTTAAGCCTGAACCAAAGGGCCTGGGTTCAAGTCCCACCTGCTCAAGAGACATTTCATAACATCTCTGACCAGATTGATTAGGAAAATAGGTGAATAATTTTAATTTAAAGAAACTTGGTGTCTTGGGGCTCATTATGAGACAAGAATTATTCCTAGCATGTTCTTTTTGGAAAGATTTGATAGTTGTATCATGACATTATTAGTGAATATTAATGATATTCAATATTCCTTGTCATTTCAACCTACCAGTTAACCACTACATCCATTATCCATCCCACACAATGGGCAGCATAAAACCAAGGTGATTGGGATCTCGCCTGTTGGTTGGAAAGCCAGACTTGCATCACTTTTTGGGGATGCTCCATGGTGTTAAGTGTCTATCAACAATTTAAATGGTCAGTGTCAGGGGTAGCATGGTGGTTCAGTGGTTAGCATTGCCTCCTCGCAGCACAAGGGACTAATTTCAGACTCCAGCAACTGTCTGTGTGGAGTTTACACATTCGCTCCACGTCTGCATGGGTTTCTTCCGGGTGCTTTAGTTACCTCTCACAAAACAACGAGGTGCAGGTTAGGTGAATTGGCCAAGCTACATTGCCCATAGTGTTCAGGGACGTGTAGGCTAGGTGCATTATTCAGGGATAAATATAGGACAATAGGATAGGGGAATGAGTCTGGGTGGGTTACTCCTCAGAGGGTCAGAGTGGACTTGTTGGGCTGAAGGGCCTGTTTCCACACTGTAGGGATTATGTGATTTTGAGGCTCTCCCCAGGGTCAAAGAACCCTTAGGCTAAACAGATACTCCCTGAGAGCTGCTGGTCAATTAAGAGGCCAGTGGTTCACACCTGTAGCCAGTTTCATGCAAATACTAGCAGCTCCTGGCAAAGCATCCATTTGAATTTCAGGATTGGCGGGTGAGAACAGGACGGGTGTTATATGGGAAGGAAATTAAGGTGGTAAGAGTGGTCATTAGAAGGAAAGATTGGCTCTTAGCAGGCACTATCCTTCCGATTACCCCCAATCTAGAATGGAGTATTTTTAACCTTTGACCCCAACCCTGAACCTGCAGGAAACCCAACAAAGACAATTGGCCATGTGGTGATTGCTCTACATGCCACTGGCTGAATGCAAGGAGTGACAGGATCAGGTCCTTAAAATGGGCATTGCACACCTAAAGGCCTCAATTAATGTTGGAGGCACAAAGGCTGTTCATGAAGCTTCTTGCCCAAAATTAATTGGGGCAAAGGTGAGAAGGCACAAGGGTACCTACCCCAATACCTTTGAGCCCACTTAGATGCCACCTCCTTCCAAACTTGCCTTAAATGTAACTGATGTTCCAAATGAAAAAGGCTTCAGTATCAGTGAGGCCTTTGAGATGAGATAGAAAACGTGTATAATCCTACTGAATGCAGGGCAGGCTCAAGGGACGTTATGGCATAATTCTCCTATTTCTTTAGATCTTGCAGTGTAGGCTCATACGCTGTGAGTGGCCAACAGGAATCTGAACCATCCTGATTCTCCAGTTTAAAAATGAAAACGTAGTAAAATAAGTATGTTCAATCGTGACATCCAAAGCACATTTTGAAATTACTTCTGAAATGAGTTATGCATCAAATAAAAGAGGAGGCTGTGAGAACTGCCCCAGAACTGCAGTACACAGAAGCAAGAACAGAAACTTGCTGGAGAGACTCAGCAAACCCTGCCAGAATAGTCCTGCCAGACCTGCTGAGGTTCTGCAGCAAGTTCTGTCCATAACTGCAGTTCTTTAAGTTTAAAACTGACAATTACTATATGGGACAAAAGCATAAGAAC
Source organism: Chiloscyllium punctatum (assembly GCF_047496795.1). Taxonomy (NCBI): domain Eukaryota; kingdom Metazoa; phylum Chordata; class Chondrichthyes; order Orectolobiformes; family Hemiscylliidae; genus Chiloscyllium; species Chiloscyllium punctatum. Next base: position 42,013,773 of record NC_092775.1, on the reverse strand, counting down.
CAATTAGGAAGTTTAGTCTTAATAAAACAAATGGCAATATTTGCAAAAAGGTTTTCAACCAGAAATTTTGAAAGATTTAAATCACAATTCTGTAATTGTGCATTCCTTACCAATGACAAATGCTTCTTTGCACTGTGTTCCATGTTCGTTGTACCAAGGAGGTCGCCCTGCAGTGTAAATTGTTCGTGTGCTTGTTCTTAAAAGTGGTGGCTCAGATTTGCACTGGCTAGTTGTTCGCTTTCGTGATGACAACGAAGGGTTTACAGAGGGTAATAATCTGTCCAGTGCCTTTTCACTGCTACAAAAAAAAGGAACAGCATTGTGATAGCTATTCCCATAGTTAATACAAATACATTCTTTCCTCCCCAAATCCAGAAACATCAAATGGCTAGTGGGTTTATTGAAGTTCATCTATCCTCTAGTACTCCAACTTGTTCATTAAACCTCAATGTCAAATTGCTTCTGCCAGTTAAACAACTTTGGGGTGAATTTTCCCCAGGCAGGTGAGACCAAGAGCTGAGTTTCCAGAATGCATCACTGGTGAAAATGTGATTTGCTATGCTGTAAATTTTATGATTTTGTTAGATTGAACACTGGCTCAGCTTAGGGGCATTCATCTTAATATTGTTTAAGATGCTTGCCATGGTAGCACAAGGAGGTCAGGAACAGAATATAGAGATTGAAATAAAAAGGTAGATTATGCTTACAACTGTTTGCTATATATTACCGCCCAGTGTATAGGAGGTGAAGGAATAAAACTGTAAAGAAGTGTAAATAAAAATCAAAATAATTGAGATTACTGACAAACCTTCAGCTCCAGAGTCTGAAGAAAAAGCATCATGTGATCCAGTCTTACTCAATCAAAATCAAAGCAAAATTTTACAGCCCCCACCAATAGGTATGCAGGTGATGGCTTAGAATATTCTGTCAGTGTCCTTCCTATCACTAAACTTTGTAGCAATGTTTGGGGACAGTTGGAAGAGCCTAAAGTCCATCTACTCATTCCCCAGTTGAGGCCTTTAACTTTTTGTTTTAAGTCATTCACAGGATATAGGCATTACTGGATGGACCAGTATGTTTTGCCCATATTTAGGGCAGTTAAGAGTCAACCCCACTGCTATGGATCTGAAGTCACATGTAGGCAGACCAGGTAAGGACAATTGTTCATATTAGTGAAACAGACAGGTTTTGCTGACAATCGATCACTATTTCATGGTCATCGTTAAACTTTTAATTCCAGATTTCTATTCAATCTAAATTCCTTCATCTTTCAAACTCGGGTCCCCAGAGCATTAACTGGGTCTGTTGATTAATAATTTAGCAATAATATCACTAGGTCAGTGCCATGGCTTTGTGCCAAGCAGCAACTTTTAGGCTCAACAGGCAGGAAGGTGGAACAACATAGCAAGCCAGGCAGCATCAGGAGGTGGAGAAGTCGATGTTTTGGGTGTAACCTGATGCTGCCTGGTTTGCTGTGTTCTTCCAGCCTCCTGCCTGTATTTCGTATTCCAGCATCTGCAGCTTTATTTTCTAAGCAACTTAAGGCTGGCAAGCAGTGGTTGGGAATGGAGTAGAGGATGCATAGCAGATTAATCTGCAGAGGTGAGATGGGAGAACATCCCTTATATCCGCCACCTAAAAGGATCAGCACCCTTTCTGGCTTTTGTAATCCACTCCCACACTCCTCTTACCCCACCTCCTGGTCATATGGAGACTACCCCAGACCTGCCGGCAGCTGGTCTCCTGCCACTTTTTTTTGTGGGACTTTAGGTGTTCCCAGCAGTGGGCAGAATGGTCATCTTTCTGTTAATGTTGTTGGTGCCAGAACTGCCAGGTAACTAGTTCGCCTGGCAGTTCTGTGTGGCAGAGCACTCTCTCCTGTCAAGGTTAGAAGTTCTAACTGCAGCTGGTCTGAAACAAGCAGCCTCCAGCAGCTGAGGAAATCCTGCTGCATCTAATAACAGAAAATGAACCAAAGTTGAGAAATGTATTGGAGAATCTGGAAACATAGAAAAAAAAAGCCATGGCACAAAAGTCAGACATTTTTCCATGGAGAACATGCCCAATGCCTCACTAATCCTGACAGCCCCCTTTATGCGCAGCTGCATCAAGCTATGCATAGACTCTCAGTACGCAAACATCAAGTGTCAGTATGTATCAAGGTTCTATCTGTCCCCAGTGTTATGAAGGATGAGACTGACCTTGTTGCTGTGGAATACTCCAAGTAGTTGAGCCATTCCATATCATTTGTCCTTCGCAGAGACATTTGCAAAGAACAGCACTTTTGACCATCAGGAAATGGTCAGCATGTAGCGTCCTTGAGTCTCTGCACAAGAAAGGATCCTGTTGGGTTGTTCCATGAGCAGACTATCAAAATCATTTGGCAGCATACCTCATCACCAGAACTTTCCAACGAGCACCAAGATATTGCTTGGCTGGTGGTGAGAATAACCTGTGAGATGCTTCACATTGCCTGGTCAGTCTGTGCTACAGCCCACTGCCCTTGAAGCAGCTGCGGAGGGGTTGGAGATGGTCTCACATCTCCTGCTGGAATGTGCCTTTGCAAAGGAAATCTGGAGAAAGGTGCAATGGTTTTTGTCAAGATTTGTCCTGAGCAGCTCCATGATGCAGGATGCTGTGCTCAATGATGTGGTCCTCAAGATACAAACTAAGACAAACATCAAGTACACCTAGAGGGCCATCAACTTGGTGAAAGACATTCTTTTGTCTGCCCAAAACTTGCTGGTTTTCCAGAGTAAGGAGTTAACCTCGACTGAGTATTGCAGACTGACACATTCCAAGGTCCAGGACTATGTGCTGAGGGATGCATTAAATCTTGGGCAGCTGCTGCCAAGGCACAGTGGGTAAAGACCACAGTCTAAAGTCTTTCTGGCAAAATACAAAACACACACCCTCCTGGTGCCTCAAATACATAAATAATAATGTTTCATAAGTAAGGAATGCCTTGAGTTCATTTGTTGGAACTGTCAAGAAAGTCAATGTTTGTTTGTTTCCTATGCAAAGATTGTACAGAACTGAACTGCTCATGGTGTTATGAATGTAAATAAAAATATTTTGTATGAATAAAGTATGTTTTTGGAATAAAAAATTTGAGATATAAAAATAGATTGCAGCAATCAGAATGATAAACATCGTTGGATTAGAAAATGAAACAGCAATGCTGAATTCACACACAAACTGTATTCGGAGTGCATTCTACAGCTGTTTATCAATCGACATCAGGTACTTTTCAAGTCAGAATTGTTATGTTAACTTCTTGCCTAAAGCAAGCTGCACAACAACAAAAGCACAACCAAATTCAACAGCTGCAATAATTCAAATCTAGAGAAATTGTGATTTTCCCTTTCATTCAGAGAATCAATAACTTGGATTTGTTTGCTATAAACATTAAGTAGCAATGAATATTTCAGGCTAACAGCTCTGATCTCTGATGCCTCTAGTAAAGCATACTCACAGACACAAATACGATTCTCAGGTAGAATTATTATGAGCAACAAGAGTCTTTGGGAATCTCATCCACTAGAAGCACACAGCTGCAAGTCTGACATACAGATTTCTGGCCATTAGAAATATCGCTGAGATTAAGCCCCTCAGAATCCAATTATATTTTCTTGCTCTAAGATACAATATTTTCTTTTTGTCACTTGGAACATTAAAGACCAAGAGGAGTAGGCCATTCAGCCCCTCAAACCAGCCCAATATTCTGTAAATTTATGGCCTGATCATTTGCCCCAGGCTGCAACTCCTCTGACATTTGTTGAACTCTACACACATAAAGACAAAGGACATGTTAAATTTGTTGCAGATCTTGTCCTTTAAATTAATATGCCACTTTAATATTAAAAAAAAATTAAGACAATTGAATTTTGAATTACTGAGGCAATGCTGCAAATTACTCAGAATATGCTGCAAATTACTCAGAATCCTATAAAAAAAAGCTCAACTATAAAAACAGAAGCTATCCAAACAGCCATTTCAATGGCTGTCCACTATACCCAGGCTGTGCACACCACAACAGCCTATAAATGCTCAGTTTCTATTCCTGAGCATTCTGATTTGAGGTTAGTAAATCAGGTAACAGCCAGCTTTAAGAATTTTGGTATTTAAGAATAAATGTTACTAACACTTGTGAGCTCTTGGGTCACAGTGGTAATAATACCTTTGGGCCAGAAGGTCCATGTTCAAGTTCAACCTGCTCCAGAGATGTGTCCTAACATGTTTGAAAAGAGTTGACAGAAAATATCTATGTCAGCTATACGATATACTATCATGCTATACTGGTATTAGAGGCAGTTCAAAAGGAGATTCACTCGGCTCATGGCATGAAGTGGCTATCTTATCAAGAACAGCTGATCACGTTGGGCATTTATTTGCAATTCAGAAGAATGAGGGGTGGTCTTATTGAAACATGTAAGATTTTGAAGGGGCTTGACACGGTAAGTGTTCAGATGTTTCCTTTAGTAGGGGAATCTTGAATTAGGGGACAGAATAAGTGGATAATCATTTAAAAAGAATATGCAAACAAATTTCTTCTCCGTGGGTCGTGAATGCCTGGAAGTCTCTACCTCAGTTGTGGTTCTGAATAGGATGTTCTTAGAGAGTTAATGCAGAATGAGCCAAATGGCCACTTTGTGCACTATAGGGGTTTTATGGTGAACCTGTAAATCCTTCCAATATGCATATGCAGGGTGGTAAATACAAGAGTTCTGGTCAGCCATGCTTGATATAGAGTGAAACCCCCTTCAGCAGCAGCCTCTAGCAGTAACTAGTGACCTGTTTCAGGAAAATAATAGCTTTAGAAACGGATATAAACACAAACTTTATTTGCCTCACAGGCCACTAGCTGCAGGAATAAGGAAAGCCTCAAAAGACCATAGGTTGCTTATAACCACTTTTACAATACAGGATGAGGTTTGCATTACACAATGAGGCTATTTTACTTGAAAATCAAAGTTTTGTTCTCACATGAGGACAATTGAATACTTTGTTTTTTTTTGTAAAGGGGATTGAAAAAGGGGCACACATTTTTTGTTTTACATTGGCAGCAAGTATCTCTGGCCTAACCAAAGTGAGGTTAGGACCCCAATTTCAAAAATCCTAGCAATGATTTTCACTGGAATACACACATCTGTGCAGATGCTTCACAGGAGTCACAGATGAACAGGGCAGTAAAGGCAACATTTGGCACACTGGCCTTCATCAGTCAGGACATTGAGTGTAGACGTTGGGAAGTTATGTTGCAGTTGTTTTACAGTATGTTGGTTAGGCCACACTTGAGTATTTGTGTTCAGGTTTTGGTCATCTTGCTATAGGGAGGACATTATTAAATTGGAAAGTGTGCAGAAGAAATTTACAAGGATGTTGCCAGGACTCAAATGGATAGTTACAGGAAGAAGTGAAACAAGCTAGGATTTCATTCTTTAGAGTGTAGGAGACTGAGGGGGGGGGGGGGGGGGGGAATCTTGTAGAAGTGTATAAGATCACGAGAAGCATGTTTAGGGTGAATGCACACAGTCTTTTTCCCTGGGTTGGAGAATCAAGGACATCAGTTTAAGGTTAGAGGGGAAAGAATAAAAAAAAAGAACCTAAGGAGTAACTTTTTTTTTACACAGAAGGTGGAATGCATGTGTAATGAGCTGCTAGCGGAAGTGGTTGAGGCAGGTACATTAACATTTAAAAAGCATTTGGACAAATACATGGATAGCAAATATTTAGAAGAATATGGACCAAATGCAGGGAAAAGGCATTAGAGTTGATGGACATTTTGGTTAGAATGGACCAATTTGGGCCAAAGGGCTTGTATCTGTGCTGTAGGATTCAATTCTTCTATGAGAAATAACTAGGCATATAAAAGTGCAGCTATTTTCAATCAAATTCAATTTTCACTGGTGGACTACCCAAAAAATCAGAGTTGTGGGCTTTATACTTTTCAGGAGATTTAGCATTATCGTGAGTACAAATGGAGAGAGATTCAGGGATGCTTTCGGGAGAGGGAAGGTGCGTTTTGGAATTGTTAAAAGGTAGACATCTTACAAAAAAAATGGATAAGTCCATTAGAATGGTCAAGCTGTCAAAGGGTTTAATTCCCTTGGAACTTTTCAGTTTCCAAGGCATTTAAATCTCATGTCTTTTGAATTTAAAAGGAAATCCACTTAAAATTAAAATTATTTAATTCTGTCTGTTGACATAAGCCAGAGGGTTATTATTAGAGGATTTGTGCTGATTGACTGATTTCATAAACTATTATGCTAACGGTGAGGTCCTGTAATTTCAAATTGTTTTAAGGTTGTTGATATGGGCTATGACTACAAATGCTTGATTTATAAAGGATTAAGATGTTTAAAGGAAGTTAAATGTACTAAATAGTTCTCTTTTAAAAAATCAGTTTGTTTTTTAAACATTAGTGAATTCATCAAATAGAACTTTATTTTATTTCATTTGCAGGATACTAGGGGATTGTGTGGAAAATGAAGGTGTGCGAAGTGTGAGAGCTGAACAGTTGCTTTTGTTCGATTGTTTTGTTTACAGTTGGGACAAATTCCTGGATTCTGAAGTCTGGCCCTGAACACAGCACGTTCTTGCACCTATAAACCACTGTGGCCGTCTCCAAACCCTTTCTGAAAGTTGTGGGCAAAACTCCCATTGACAAATGTCAGTCCAGAACCAAACTTTGAATTGAGGAATTTTCTCCCGAGCTAGGCTAGTGGGTGCAAGGAATTTTCCCAAGTCCGTGCTCTCCACTAGGAAGCAAAAATTCAGAGTATAATATGGAGCCTGCATGAAATTGAACACAGAGTTACAAAAAAATGCATAGGAATAGAGCACAAATAAATTAAGCAGTACATGTAAACAGCAGAAGTGGAAATTTGACTTCCATCATGTTTTACCAAATATACACGTTCTCAATATGCTTTTATTACTAGGTATCAACTAGATTCAATTAGTAGCACTCTTTCCATAGGAGGCAGAAATTTGTATATTCAAATGTTGCTCTGGAACTCGAGCAGACGGCCAAGATTTTCAGATTTGCTAGCAACCTTGAAGAAAGATGTCCATAAATATTTAATGCTACCACCAGTTTTAAGAGACATCTGAAGTCAGACAACAGAGTTCAATGGGATGAAATGTCAAAGAACTGACAGTGGTTTTAATGCATATATATTTTTATAATAACAGCAATATTCACTATTGGGAAAGAATTGCTTTTAAAAAGCACAATATTTTCTTCAACCTTACTAAATTAACTTGAAGCGATTTCTTATCATGTTGTTTGGAGCACCACCACCTACACTATACTTCCTCTGTTAACACATTGCAGGTTCAAGTACGTGAATTTGAATGCATTTGTTCTTTATTGTAATACCACATCAATTATTATTGCACATGTTGTGCCCTAGATTCATGTCTGATATGATACAAGACTATTCTAACAACATTAGCAACAAACAAAAACTGTTTTTTTGAACACATTTAGAATCTCAGCACCGCTGCAATAAGAGGACATGAACAATGCACTGAATGACAAGAACGTACAGCTCTCACGTCGATGACTTATTTCTCAGCAGTCAAACCTTTTCACAAAGGTTTCCCTGAAGCTGACAAGCAACGATGTCCCAAAACATGGAGCTATTTTTAGAAGAATGAACAGTAAATATAGAGCATGTTACACCATTGCCAAAGTTTCAAAATCTTTCCATATCTTAATACCTGAAAGCTCAAGCAAAATATCGCAAATACTGTAAAATCTCTTTATGCTCCTTCCTTACATTACCTGCTTGGGTTCCAGGCCCTTTCTCATTTCCTAACTGCTGCATAATATATCTGTTAAGGGTTACATTTACTACAATACAATGATAAAACTGTCAGCAGTCATGGTGACATGCATTAATTCTCTTAAAAATGACAACAAATTCTGGAGTCTGCACATCTGCAGTTAAATGTGGAAATCAAAAGTTGCTGTCAGTAATTTTATGCTTCTCCAAAGGGGACTTTGTCAAGGTCCTTAGTGACTCCAATCAATTACAAAACAATGAATCAATGAGAATTTTTTTTTTTGCCTTGCCAACATTCCTACTGTAAAAACCCTTAAAAAATTGTTATTGAATGAGGTATAGCTATATTTTTAATGGTGTACTATCCTTTACAGTAAGAAAAGCATAATGTCCTTACTCTAAAAGGCAAGTAAACTGATGTCTAACCTCAGTGGTGTGGAAACTATTGGAAGCAATTCTGAGGGACAAAATTAATCTGCACTTGGAGAGGCAGGAATTAAATCAAGAACAGTCAATTGTTTAGGGCAGGTCATGTCTGACCAACTTGATTGAATTTTTTTTTGAAGACAGGAGTTAGGTATGTAGATGAGGGCAATGCATTTGAAATTGTCTACTTGGACTTTTGCAAAAGCTTTTGATAGTATCCTGGACAGGAGATGGATTGTGAAAGTAAAAACCTATGGGATCTAATTAAATTTGGCTAAATGGGTCCAGGATTGGCTTAGTGGCAGGAAGCAGATGGTGATGGTCAAGGAGTGTTTTTTTGTGATTCGAAGCCTGTATCCAGTGGGGTTCCGCAGGGCTCATAGTTGGTGCATTTGCTATTTGTAGTATATAAATGATTTAAAACTTTAATGGAGGAAGGTTGATCAGCTAAGTTTGCAAATGATATAAAAGTTGATGCAGTGGTAAATAATAAAGATAGCATTAGATTATAGGAGGATATAAAAGGGCTGGTCATTTCAGTGGCAATTGGAATTCTATCCAGGTAAGTGTGAGATGACATACTTGGGCAGGACAAACAAGGCAAGGAATACCCTATATACTTGAGTAAAAGTCGATGTAAAAGTAAAAAATCTCGAATTTTCCAGATATCTTGTGTAAAAGTCAACCTAGTTTTTCACAGACAACAGATCAACATTTATGAGTCAAGGTACTATCCTGTACATATATGTTACAATGAGAAAATAAATTGTTTGTGCGATTATGTAATTTGACGTACAATACACACTAATTGTACAGTCATACACCTAATTGAAGTTTTGAAGTTTCTTCTTCAATTTGTGTTAAAATTCCCTCCAGAAAAAAAAGTACAGCAGCATTTAAGCTGAAAGTTATTGAAGTTACATAGAAGACAAATGACTATGAAGCAGCAAAGAGAATTGTGTATTTTGGAAAAACGGGAGAGAGACTGGAGAAAGATATCAAACCAACTTCATACAAACCTATAACAAAATTGTGCCAGAGGTAAATCCAACAAATGGCCACAATTGGAGAAAAAAGTTGCTGGGTGGGTACTTGAAAATCATCAAAATGAAAAATGTGTTAATCGTGAAATCATTCCAATCCCCACTCATGAAACAAATCAAAAGGAGGGTGGAATTTCAGATTTTAAGACAAGTGCTGGATGATGCAGAAGGTTCATGAGGAGGCATGACTTAGTACTTTGGCAGAGAACAAA